>NW_026578362.1:0-40854 GCF_029603195.1 Condylostylus longicornis
ACTATCGATACGGTGTAATAAATACGGAGAATACTTTCGATGCGATCGACTGGATGAAACACGCGTCATTGAGTCAACGACGACTTTCACACCAACACGCTTCGCCTCTTTCAGAAGAGCTTGAAATCCTGTGGGTCCGCCACTCATCGCATTTGGAGTCGCACGACAAGCGACTGCGAAAGGCGATGCATCTGAGAAAGGAGAGAAACAAAGAAGTTGAAGAATGGAGAAAAATAAGGAAATGAAGAGAAACGTGAAAATAAAGAAGTGAAGGAAACAAAGAGAAATGTGCTTCTCTGATTGACTGCTCTTCGCAAAGGTAAACGTCTATTGTTATCGCAATTATACCTTCTCTTTGAAATTCAACTCCTCCTTCGCTGAGATATTGCATTTCGCCATTATCACGAGCAAGTGCTCCCATCAGGTAAATCATTGTGACGCCTTGTCTCGTAAGTCAGATAAAGAAGCAGTCACGCTAGCGAAAGATCCACGTTGGACAATTTCCCAGTCTTTCGTGTCAAATTCGAATCCATGTTGATCAATAAATATTTCATGCACCTACACAAACAAAATAATCCAAATGAATCAATTCCTCACAGGAATCGATTTCCAAGCAATTTCTGTTCTATTTACCTGTTCATCAATGAATTCACGTGGTTGTCGATGAAACGGCCTTGTAATGGAAATGTTTGGTAGTCGTCGGTATGGAAACATGGAGGTTGAATGAGGACTTAACAATTCTCGAAGGACTTCTGCCATCCGCTGTGGATGTGGATAGACTTTACCAACAATTTTTTGACTCGGATCCCCCATCAATTCTGGTGCTTCATGAGGCTCACGAGAAAGAGAAATTCGAAGATTTAATAAATGGCTTGATGATGAAGAACGTCGTAAATCGTTTAAAGCAGCCCGAACAGTCTACAACAAAAAATGCGAGTGGATTTGTTGCTGAGTAGATAGAAGTCGCATTGACGAATTGACACACCGAATGTCATTAAGATAAAACAAGATCGTCTCACGTTCTTTCTCACCTCCCAGCTTCCGTATGCCTCATTAATTCTGACAACACGCCAATCAAAGAATCCACAACGGGTGAAATCTTCAAACTTGACAGAGCCAATCCACCGATGTCTTGCTGTTGGGGCACAAGATCGTCCAAATGCCATTCCCACCACGCATTTGCGTCACACCAGAAATGCGTCCCTTAAGATTTTCAGTTGGAAGCCAATCAATTGAATGGTACGAATAAGAATCATATGGAGACGCAGGATCAAACGATGGAGATGAAAGAATTAGAGCAACACCTTGAGGGGTTTGTCCCTTCTTAGGATCCGCAACATCATCCACGCAAACAGTGACTTCGAATTTATCGCCCACTTGCTTAATAACAGGAACAAAAGGAACATCATGTTGCCAATCGTGACGATCATAAAACAAGTTGAGAAGAACTGCAGCTCGTCCACGAATTTTTGTGTCTGTATGTCCCAATAATGCTACAAGAATTCCCTCAAGACGCTTCAAGCCTTTGAAATCGTTTCGGTGGAAAGCGCTATGCCAGATGTGTGACACAAGCTCATTGATTGTATCATTTCACCGCAGACGAACTTGAGGACATCAGCATGTGACTCAAATATTCGACCTTAGCGACAGACCACCTCTCTTCAGTGATACATGCACGAAATACACGGAGGGCATGGAGAGCGCGTCGACCGCACATCTGAGAACAAACAAAGCGTTAGACGATGAACAAATGAAGGGGACAGTTGGAGTGAGTCTTGAAGTGCAACAAGATATCAACACAAGAACAGAAGAATGAAATATCGACGCACCTCAACAGTTTTTTAGAATAGAAGGAACTTTGAGTTGCCAATGCATCGCTTCAACTTTGTTGTGTACCGTTTCGATGAACAGCGCCCCATAAATAGGCATCATAACGTCCTCCTGCGTTGATGCCGAAGCTCAACAGATCAAGATCAAGACAAACAATCGCGCGACGATAAGAAACATTTGCATACGAGAAAGAAATTTTTGCGGGTTTTCCAGTTGCTTTGTTGATGGGAGGGTCGACAATGGCGGTCATACCAGCAGCCTGTCCCCATGGGTCCCAAATGCTGGTACCGACTAGCTCCATCCATTAGGGCAACGTACAAGTCCATCGGAATTTTTTCATCATGTTGAACCAAACAAGGAGCATTGCGAACACTTTCCATCACAGCTGGATTGACAGGAAGATCTTCAGCCTCCTCGGAAGAACTGCGGTCTGGGGTTGCAGTTGGACTCTCATCAGACACTGAAAAAAAGAGGAAAAACAGATTTTGTATGGTTTCGTCGAAAAAAAATATACCTGAAGGCGTCGCGATGTTTGAGAATAGAGTCCTGAACCAGTTGCTGTTGTGGAGGTTCCATTAAGAGATGAAGGAGCATGTGAAGAGAGAGTCAAGAGCCGCGAGTTAGCCACGATGGTAGTCTCTATAGGCGTTATCGCCATAGGCATCATCGACTGCAGTATTCCCGCTTGAATGCTGGCGTGTTGTTGCAGCGCGGACAGCTGCATTCCAGAGAGTCCTCGTTTCATAAATATTGATTGAATATGTCTGTCATCGTCATCTGCAGAGAGATCAGAAGCTTCCTTCCGAGAGGAATCCATCAACTGGGTCTTCGCTTCTTTCTCTTTCACATCTTTCTCTTTCACATCTTTCTCTTTCACATCTTCCCTTGACTTCTTTCTCTTTTCTTCTTTGGAAAGACACGCAAGTACAAGTTGATGCAACCGTAGAATATACACTTCCCATCCTCCATCAGAACGAAAGCTTTCGTGATGTTTCGGAAGTTTCCAAGATGTTGTTGGCAGCTCATCGGTGATGGGCACGAACACTTCCAAACAGCTCGGCAAGATCATCAGAGCGAAATACCGTTCTAATTTTTGACCCAAGCATTCCCGTCGCTGAGCAAAAGGACTCTCTTCAGCAGAAAGACTTCGAGCCTTTTTCCTCAAATCAAGAGTCCCCTCCAAGCATTGGAGGAGAAATCCTCCGGAGAACATCGATGAGTCGGTCATCGATTTTGATCAAACGGTAGTCCTTTATGACTTGCTTGCTCTTTGCTTTCGTTGAAATTGCTTCCAGAACACACTCTAATGGGGCGTTGATCTCCAAAGGACTCTCAACATCAAGGAGAACAGCTTCGGGTTCAATCACATATTCACCACCAGAAGAAGAAATGAGTTTGAAAGACTTGCACGAGGACGAGGGTCAATTGCCACTTCTTGATCTGAAGCGGCTACAAAAGGGGAGGGGAAGGTAACTTCCAATGACATAATGAGTAAAAGCTGAACTGTTGCAACAAAACCAAGAGAGAAGTACGAAAGCAGTGAGCGCAATAACGAAAAATTAGATAGAAAAATAGTGGTAATTCTGAAGATGTGTTATTGGTTGAAAAAGTCACCGATAGAAGAAATCAGACATAGGGGCGAGCCTTGAATATCGCTCTGTTTAAACGATATATGGAATGGAAAAAAAACCTTGCAGCGAATGGCAAAATTGGCAAGTTGGTATAGAAATAACCCCCTGCACCACCTATAAGATGGCTGGCAAAGAAATAATCACCAAGATGAAGAGTGGATAGAGTGAAGCTACCGTTGACCTAACAGATGACGAGACCGTTCGCCCTGGATCGTTGGGTCTCATGCGCGATGTAGCAAGAATGTACACCAAAACAACACTTTGGACCAGTTGACTGGAACGCGGCTGGACGCAATCAGCCGGACCTGTTAATGATAATGGCGGATTGGTCCAACGATTCAGACACCACGACCAGTAAAAGCGGATCAAAAATGGCTCTCAATCTGGCACAATACTTCAAATGTTTAGAATTTCTAGGTCCTCCGATATCACGATGGAGGATGAGGAGGAAAATGAAACACTCTCTCGAGCACCATCTGAGTCCCCAACGTCGTCATCATGGGAACAGATTCACTTCTGGTATGCAACAGCCACACTCAAAATCCTTCATTGTTACTGTGTTTTAGCAAGTCCCATGAATCTGAGCCTCATCCACGGTACGCACGTTCAACATCTCTATTACTCCGATAATCAATCATTAGGGGACTCATTCGACGGACGGCGTTCTGCCGGAATGAAACTCGGGACTTCCAGTGTGGTCCATTCGTCGACGTCTTCCCCTGCGGGTAGGAAAGAGTGATAAATCAACTTAACGCTCTTTTTTTCAGTCCGGATCGATTTGTCAAAGTCGCAAAGCTCACGGAAGGATCCCTCTTCGGATGCAATTGCTGATCCCTTTCAACAATTAGGTAAACGTGGTTTGATGTAGCCTGTTCATCTTCACTGTTCAACTGTTCGAATAATCACCCTCACGGCTGTCCATCAGGAATTTCTGCGTCTCCTACCGCACCCGCTTCATTGCCAAGGTCCTCGGCGTCAGGGTTGTCACGCCCGACATCAAGCACCCAACTCTCAACGATTTCGACCTTGATGACAAGGGCTGCACACCATGTCCCCTGAGAATTGGGGTTTTGATGAGGATCTGGGTTTGGAGGACTAGCCGCCGAAATTAATGTAGTGTTCCTTTTATGGGAAGCAGTCATTTTATTCGTTGTTCTTTGAAGGCTGTCTCTTTCTTGGAGACCATCCCCTCTCTTTCTTGGAGACATCCCTACCTTGCACCTGCACGGTTACTTTTGATTAGAAATTTCAATCTTAGGAGCTAAAGTTGCAAATGTTGTAGTTCGGACAAACATGAACATCAGTAAAAACATCATGCGAGGGGCATGCGAGGGGCTTGGATTCCTCCTTGAAGAGGCTAAAACACCATTCATCAACTGAACAGCCAGTTTAAGTTGACTCTTCAGAAAAAAGAAAGTGAGCAAATCAAACGGACTTCAGTTTGGAATTGACCAGCAAAAATATCGAAAACAATTTCGATTAGGAGAAGATTCATCATGACGACTGAAAAAAGAATGGTGGCCAAATCAGTCCTCCACAACTCAGACAATGCAGCGCAGCGCACCACAGCAAGCGATGCAGCCCAGTGAGGATCCATGGGGGGATGGAGTTGCAAAGTGCTGAATTTGGGGATAGGAAGCACAATCATTGTTTGCTGCAGATCGCCAACTATCCACTAAACGAGAGAATTGAGAAACCGATGACGGATCATGAAGATAGCTGAAATAGGAAGGAGGCCAGTGGCCATTGGGGATGCCGTCGTTTATGGGGTCTGCACTACAAGAAGGACATAGTGGAACCCTTAAGAGATCTCGATACGAGTTTGCAAACGTCGTCTGAAGACAAAAAGGTCAGAGTGAGTCATGTTCTGCCAATACTTTAGACCGACCCGAATTCCAGCAACGTTGAATGAGGGGCGACCAACATTGTTCGTGGGGTCAATAGGATCGCGAATTTCCAATCTATATCCCATAAAAAAACTGTCAACCTTGGGAAACGGGCTCAGCAACTCGAACATCTCGCTGTACATCGCTTCTGATGATGTTCCACTTTTTGCATCGCCTTGATATTCACCGCTCTGACCGTTTTCCCGCCCATCGTTCTTTTTCTCGCTCCCGTCTGAATCGCTCTGATTCGATGCAATCATTTGAGAAGACGCTGTTGGGGTTCTGGACAACTGAGGCGCAGGGAGTGCACCATCATTCTTCGTGAAGTCTCGATCGGATTCGTAATCAGTCATTTTTCCAATTCCATCTATTGGTTGATCAGTCGACATACAAGATGTCGTTAATGAGCTACTAGGCGTTGTTTTGCATTCTTCATCTCCCCATCCTTTGGTTCCCTTGTTGCCATCTTTCCCAATGGTTTCTTTAATTTCTGTTTCTATATTGCCTCCATTCGTCTCTTCCTTCTCTGCTATAACGATCTCCTGTTTCTCCCCTTTCTTCTTCTTCTTGGCGTTAGCAGTCACTCTATTTAGAACTGCAATGCTTGGGCGAGAATCGATAGAACGAGGGGTGAAAGTTCCATCGAATGATTGATTTGAGCAACAGCTCCTTGCTGTCTCATCTCCCACCCGCGATGAATGCTGCCATGATGACGATAGGCTGGGTGGTACATTTAAGGCTTCACCAGATACTGTTGGGTGTGATAGAGTGCGGGGAGTGGAACCTCCCATGCAGTGAC
This sequence comes from Condylostylus longicornis, assembly GCF_029603195.1. NCBI lineage: Eukaryota > Metazoa > Arthropoda > Insecta > Diptera > Dolichopodidae > Condylostylus > Condylostylus longicornis. The sequence continues at coordinate 6,147 of NW_026578362.1, forward strand.
TGACATCATCAGACAGCTCTGGGAAATCGAAAGATTTGAAACAAGGGGATGTGGGTTGGCTTTTGGAAGAAGGTCGGGCTGATGAAGAGCGATGGTGTGGTGTACTTCGAAGATCGACAGACGATACTGATGACGCGGAGTCGTTGCGACAAGCCATTTTCGTGAAGTCGCGCAGAGATGTAGAACTCATTGCCTTCTCCAGACTGTAAGATTCTGATCCCCACTTCCTCGTTGGAGTATTTCTCTTTGCAGCTTCCACAACCCAGACATTGGGCTTCGAAACAACGGAAGCCGAAATGGAATTGCCAGACTGTTTATCCTTCTTAACACCAGATTTTTCGTCTAATGAATCCCGAGGCTTTCCTGGTCGAGCCACTGCGGCATACGACAGTTTCGGTTTAGGCTGAGAAGCTCCAAGACGCGCACTTGAATCTGTAACATTTGGCGTGCTTGGATCGCTCGCAGAATCAGGACGTAGTATTGATTCATGAACTCGAGGGGTGGACGATCCTTGATGGTCCACTCTTGGTGAAATGATGGGAGATTTGACACGCGCGTTGTCTGATTCTTGTGTTTTCCCAAAACTAGGAAAGTCGCTCGCAGGTTTGGACTTCATTCTCGTTGTTTCTGTACAGTCAACATCTCCTTGTCCAGCACATTTAGGATCAAGTAACTTTAGACAATTGTTTGAAAGTTCGGCTTTCAACGAAGGCTTTTGGGGTGAGAACTGTCACCGCAACGCTGTAGTAGTTAAAGCTTTTGACATCAATTCTATCCTCCGATACTTTCTCTTGATGCGGTCCCTTCAAGAAAGGTCGCAGCCGTACAGACCCTTCGGAGGGAACAGACGCGTCACCGTAGAAGGCGAGAAAGTTAAGCAATTGGTATCCTAATTACAACAGATACAAGTTGAATACTGTGCTTGTTGCTAACGTACCTGTGTCATGCATCCGGTTCCCATAGAGAGACGGCGTAGCGAGAAATGCCACAACCATCAAACTGAGAGCATAGGAAGACAATCCCCCTTCGTATGGAATATTGATATTTCTTCTCCATAGAGCTTGTTTCAATACGAGAACCAAGGATCGCATTGTGGGAAAAAACGAGGAGTAAAACTGAAACGTCAGGAAATAAGAACATGGAGGTGATTGAGTTTGCTCACTTTTAGGAGAGTAATTGCCTCGAGTCCCGTGTGATTGCCGGATAAAATCGATATATCGAGATGGCTCAAGGTAGAAATAGAACGATCAGAACTCAGACGAAACTTGACTGTTAGCAATGGAGTGTGACGAGAAGGCTTGAATTGGGGGGAATGGAATTGTTGCAACAACTCTGGTCGACATTTCAGAGTCCCATTACATGAATTCTTGCGCTTACTCTACAAGAAAAAAATGAAATTTTAATACTGGCTGAGCGGCCGTACTGAAGTACTAACTCGATAGAGGTACTTGGTCATTTTCTTCGCTACTCTCTTACCTTCCCTAGTTCTAATGCGGAAGTATTTCGATCAAAAAAGTCCGCCATCTGTTGAAGAATCTCGTGACGAGGATCTTGAGGTAACGATGCATTGCCCCCAGTTGAAAATGCAGAGGCTGGAGCTCCAGTTGTTAATCCGCTTGATTGGGACATGGCACTAGGTGTTGTTCCACCGTCGATTGGCTGAGATGCGGCCTCCCCGACTAATCCATTGTTATTGTAATACTGTGATGGTGTTGGAAGGAACTGAAGACCAGTTATTGCTAAATCAAGATCCGACCAAGGAAGGAATAAATTAGAGCAAAAAGATCCATACGGGACGACATCAAGACCATCGAGGCAAGATCGTCGACCATTCGGAGATCGAGAACTCGGCGGCGGAAGGAATTTGCTAACATGGAAAACAAACTCAAATACAAGAAACACCCATAAACGTACGATACTGTTTGCGACGTTCTCAAGAACCTCAAGACTTCCGACTTCACGGAATTCATGATGCGCCACTTCAGAGGTCCGTTCTATTAGAAGCAAGGGGTCACTAGCTGTTTTTATTTCGATGAAGCGAACCTGCATCGATATTTCCTGATCGACTGATGAGACGAAGTGTTTTGATAGACAATCCGATTGAGCGCGAAATTGCATCCAAATGGAATGCATCTAAATTCGAAGTCGATGGGCACCAGAAATGGAAATAGGGTTGCACAGATGGAATTGGTCGATTTTTTCCTTGTTTATTCAACTGATCAAAGAAGAGACTTTGAATTCGAAAAATGTCATTCGACTTACTACTCCTTGGAGAGAGGGGCTACTCGGACTGATCATCGCCTTTGTTGCAACTGCATGTTGTTGGTCCTGCTTTACATTAGAGTAGCCAGCGGAGAGCTTAATTCCACTCGAATCCAGCGACCCAGATTTGCTATTATGAGGTACCATTGATTGTTGTTTTTGTTGAGGTGCCCCTTGGGTCCGACAATAGAAGTCTTCACTGGCGTTTCGATTTCGAACCCATTGGGCAGCGCGCTTCTGATGGTGTTGGGGCTGTTGTGTCAAGGACGAAGACGCATTACGGAATTGTGCGTTATTCCACAAGCCGAACTCCATGCCTGAACTGTAGCTGTTTGCGTCGGAAGTGCTTGCGTTTGAAGATTTCTGCGAAGTTTGCTGTGGGCTTAGATAAAGTTGAGTCGGGGATTGTTGGGGATGCACATTCGCTTGCTTCTGTTGTTGCGAAGTAATCGGTTCGTTTTTTTGAATCGACGGAGACGGAAATTGCTGGTGCAAATTGTCGAAACACTGTTGGGAACGGTGATACTGCAACTGCTTGCTGTCAGAATCGACTTTCCCAGACCGGACATCCCTTCTAGCTTCATCGTACATTTGGGAGTAAAGAGGAAGATCGGATTGACATGCCTTAGAAGCGTGCTGCGCTGCATTCTCGTACTTGGATTTGTCCGTTCTTGGCGGGTCTTGGCAAACATCTTCAGCTGCTCTGTTGGTGAGAGTGCGGCCACCATCATTTGTCACAGGAAGGCCTTCTCCTGATGGAACTCCACTACTAAAATGTTCATTGGATAAAGAATCTACGCAATCACTAGCACTCCCAGAACTTTTCAAGTCTTTCGTTCGACTTCGAGGTCGCAACGGCATATTGTGAGTTTGTGATGGAGGCAGGGACATTTCTAATTGCTGTGATGATTGCCTTCTCCACACAAAGGGCTGCGGTACGACTTTCCCATCTTTGTCTGTTACAAGAAGAAATTGAGTCGCGAGTTCTTTCGAATTGGCGCCTATCCTCTGAGCGTTGGCTGGTGCAACGATCTGTTGTTGTCGTTGAAGCTGGAACAAATGTGGTTGAGCAGCTTGGACAAATGATGGATGCGCTTGAAAGGACTGAAGCGGTTGAGAGACGGAGCTGCCGCTGTTCTCTTGTCTGACTGGTGTAAAGTTGTCGCTATAAACAATCTGCTGTTGGAAAACATTCTGGACTTGGGGTTGAAAACGCAACGCTACCGTTGAAGATCCAGTGCTGCTGCAGAGGAGTTATAGGAATGAGGGTGATGGCAGGGGATTGCGCTTGTGACGGTTGAATAGAGTAGGAACCGAGAAGCGTCGCAGATGGCGATAAGGGAATGTTTGGGTTCACTTCAGCTGGTCCAACCATGTTGCTGGGAGCACTGGTCATCCTAGAAGATTCAGTACTTACAGAACACTTCCTCGAACTGACTGACGAAGACAGAAGTTGTTGTTGATGTTTTCGCTGCTGTGAATACTTCAGCCTTGTGCCTGGAGGCGTCATCCCAGTGCCGCTCGTCTCCTGCTGGTTGAAGGAGCGGGAGCGATTTCTAGGTGACGCAGCCAAATGGTCCAACGTTTGACAAGAGAAAGACGTCTCATCGAGATATTGATGGGCAACTGAACTTGGCTTTGCTGGTACTGCATTCAAGAGTTCTTCCTTACCCTTCGGAACTGGTGGAATCTGTGGAAGAAACAGCTTGTCTTTCGTTCCCGCTGATTCCGAAGGTAGTCGCAGCAAGGCGGCGAGTCTAACTCCATGAAAACGGTCAAGTCCTTTCGGACGCTGGTTGTGTTGAGGATGGCGCAGATGGCACGTTCGCAGAAGCGAGAACTTGGTCCCACATCCGCCTTTCACGCCTTGACGCACTCGGCGACCATGAAGTCACGCGGCGACGAAGTCTGTGGATAAAAAAACCATCAAGCACCGTGTGTCAGCAACGCAGGCAACCTTCAGACGTACCTGTGTGCCTTGTTATGGAGAATTCTGAGACGATTGCCTCTGCGTGACGGAAACCACCAATCAGAGGCTCCGAACCGATCTAGCATTTTGGAGAGAGCAGCGTTTTTTACACTACTGGCAGAGTCTAGTGCATGCAGCTGTTCTTCATTCAAGCTCGGGATAGTTTGCGCCTTCAGCTCCTCGCTATTCTCGGAATTACGATTATTGTTTTGCTTCTCATTGCTTGCCATTGTTGACCCGCTGCATAGAGATGAACTGTTGATACCTTCCTTCTCGGTAGTGGAAGTCACATGCTCATCTGATCTTGCTGACTGCATCATTGATCCAGAAGCGCAGTTGTCCTCCCTGCTCAAGAACTGAGATTTCTCGTCGTCATTGAGAAGGAGGTCCTGATCGGCATTCTGGTTTTGTTGAGCGCCGCTCTCATCAATCTTTTTTGACTGATTATTGTGATCGCTAGTTGCTTGCTTTCCTTCATGCTCGATAATATTTTGGGCTGGACATTGTCTATCCGCGAATCGCCTGTTACAAAAATTCGAACTATTCCTTTCTTCAATTTCCCGCTGGTCTTGGTGCTCCTTCGTCGAAAGCGCCAATGAAATATTGCTTTCAGAAAATTTTTTCTTATTCGTTGAAAAAATACTTGATGTTACCGCTGGGGCTAAAAAATTGTTGTTACAACCAGATAATACGGGACAACCAACAACACTGGCCGAGACAAGCGGTGTTGCTCGAGTTTTGGGACTTGCACAAGATTGATCCGGATTGACTGCGATTCCCGCAGCCATTGACCCTTCGTGGCCAGGGATATCGCAGGGTTGGAAATTGACCAATTGCGCTGAATCAGGATGTGGCGTACAAGAGCTGGTGGTTTGTTGCGCATCAGAATTTCTCCCTATGTGGAGCTGCTGTAAGCCGGTTGTGAAAAAATCGTTAGCGTCACTTTTCCACGTTCCAGCTAACGCGTGAACAACTGCTTGCTGATGCAGGCCACGAAATCCTGAATAAAGATTGCTTCCACCAAATTGTGGGGGCTGTACAATGGCAGCGGCCAATATGCTGTTATGGGATCCCTCGACGTTATACTGCCGTGGTTTTCCTTGACTTAGTTGCTGTTGCCACGTTTGAAGTCCGGTTGGAGTCATTGGGCTGCAAGCAACGTTGATACAGTCTGCAGAGTGTGGAGATTTTTGTGGGCGCCCGTTCCGTTGTGCCATGAGATGACGTTGCTGAGCTGAATCAAAAGCCGGAGCATCTTGGCAATATCCCTTTCCTCCACCCAAGCCGGCAACATAGTCTTCGATAGTCTCAGAGCCTAGCATTTCACTCCTGGTTCCCAGCGCTACTGACTCGGCTACTATTCTTCCATCTGGATTCACATGTTGAACGAAGTGGCGATCCAAGCATCCTCTAGAACCTGCTTCGCTGTAGGGGACGCTGCTAAGCATCACCCCGTCTGTTTCCATTTAATCGAACTGCACTACTGACTGTGTGGAGGTTTGAAGCAGTCACATCGCAATTCCTCCAATTGCCTTGCTGCTGTTTGTTCTGATAACCAGCTGCATGATTTACACTACGATGACGCTTTTGATGATAGTTGCTATTGTTGCTGCTTAACACTGCGTCACTGCTGCTATTGCTGGGATCGTGTTGAGAAGCGCTATGAGGACTGTTTGGCGTTGCACTACTGTTCCCAATATAGTTGTGAGAAAATTTCGGCGTTTGCCCTGTACTAGAATTGGGTGCTCCTCGTCGGTTGTACATTCCGACATTCCCCTTGGAGCCAGCTGATGAGCAGTCATATGAATTAGTGTGATGCTGCTTTGCGGGGATGGTCCATTGTTGCTGATGTGATCCATGTTGCCCATTGGGTCTGTAATAAGGTTGAGGTGCACTACCATTTGCCCCTGACGGCTTCTTGCAATAGAGACCAGGCATAGTGTTGTAATTTGCACTGTAGTGAATCAAATCAGCCTCAGAAAAAACGGGCATTGTACTGCTTTGGCCTGCCGAATCATTCATTGCATCGCCTCTTTTCTCAGAGCAGCCATGGGAAACAACAGGTTCTTGTGGAGGTGGAGGGGGTTGTGAAGGCTCGTCTCCCAGGAATGCACCGTTGCGCGAATTGTGGAACACACGCTGAGGAGCTTCGTGACGCATGCCGTCTGCCGTTGATTGAACCGCTGAAGATGATCTCGGCATCTCCATTGATGGAAGCAGCAAAATATAAAAGGGGCAATGAATTTCGGCAAGTATCAAAAAAATCCTGCAAACGGGAAGAAGCCCTATAAAACGAATGACGTCACACCACAGAGTGAACACCTAACATAGGAAAGAGTATCTGAAGTTTTGGAGGAATAAAAAATTGAGCGAAAAAAGAATGAGAGAACGCAGTTCTCAAGAACGGATTGAACGTCACGAACAAAGAATTGCGTAGAAGCCTCTCCATGCTGATTGAATAACGGTAGACATCCTATAGGAAATCGTGAATGAGCCATGTCCCACGAAGTTATTCGTTCCAATAGTGGAGCCAGGGGCAGTTGAGATTGCTCAGGACAAACACACATGGCCTGTTTTTCTCATTTGAGCTTCATTTTGGAGCAATGCTTAGCAGTAGGACCCAGATGAAAGACCTGAGCAGGCCCTTTATATTGAACATGACATGCAACCCAGTGTATCGGAAAAAAACAAATTTGTTTCGATTTGTGTTTGTTTTCACAAATGGATCAGAGAGCGCTTCAGGATATCTGACGCAATTTGACGCCTTCGAAGCCTTTCTATGAATCTTCGATGTTGTACAGACTGTTTGAGATATTCTCGTAGGCCAATTGCTGCAGTACACCGATGGAGAGTTTGTTTCATTGATGTGTCTCTCACCACTTTTGACGATTGATAAAATGTTCAAATCAGTCAGTTGTTTCGTTACAATCACATCTGAGAGTTTGGAGTAATCATAGAGCTCGTTCGTTGCTACTTACTAAAGCTGAAATACCCACGAGTTTGTGGAAGCGTTGTGTTTGTTTTTTCGGCCCAGTCTGCAATTACAAGAGTCCTGCTAGCGACAAGTTTCAGCTGACCGTGGAGTTCCGGAGGGTAACTAGATGAAACGAGGGGACAAATGAGGTTGAGATTAACTGGGAGTTCGCTCTGATTCATGGAACAGAGAAGAACATTCGATTTCTGAGAATACGAGATGAATCAAGGAGAGCAAAAAGTGTTTCACCAAAGCAACTGCTTCCATCATCTTGAGCTGTTCATCTGAGAGAGATACATCCACGATGATCTGAAGGTCAAGTCAGTGAGTTGAATTTTACATCATTCTCTTTACAATACGAATTAAATCTTGTGATGATGGCAAGAGCCAGATATGACGATGTTCATCAACGCGAACCTGGAACAAATGACGCGCCTAGACAGTGTATTTCTCTCAGATGTTTCGGGCGTACAGATTGAATTCGCGTACGTGGCAAATAAACAGCTCGACGCATCACGCTGAAGAGTCCACTACACATAATGTAACGACGAACACTAGCGAATACTTGAGCGATGCGCACTACAATGACGAAATAGAGACCAGACAATAGTCAGAAATTTACCTGCACTGCTCGAATTTCCTAGTGCACAAGTGACGTCACGTGAAAGCACAAGAACGGATGATGATGATGAGAGATCTTCACCATTGCACACCATATCAGTATCACTCGAATTAGAAGATTCGAAGTGAAACCATTTATCTTGAGACGATGGTAATGTACAAATATGGGTGAGCAATACTGAAGAAGTAAACGAGTGGGAAAAGAAGGAGGGAGAATCTACGACGTACTATAATTTTCGGTGTCTACTATATGAGGGCTGAAGACCCTCAAGGTAACTTGGGCTTTCATATTCGGGATGGAGCCAGCAACAACTTCAGCTGGGGCACCGTAGGATGACTTCTGTCCCAAACCATTGCTGGGTGATCCCTCATCATCAGGAAACTTGAAGAAGCTCAACTCATAAACAAAATCGTCGATATCGTAGAGAATTTCGCGTTCGGAGATGCTGTCCCTAGAAACAGTATTCGAGCAAAGAAGAACATGCTTTTGTACTTTTTGAAAGCACGAAAAACAGACCCTGTCAATATAAAAGTTGATATTTTTTGAAATAGAGGGAGACTTCCAGGATATCTGAGATGAGGAAGGGGAACAGATCCATAGAACGCGCTGTGTTTGGTGTGGGTGTTTCTTAAAAATGGAGAAGCTGGTTTTCTCGAACTTGAATTATTAAGATTTGAATGACGTCGAGAAGACATCGCACTGTAAAATCAGATGTACCTTTTTTGGGATGTCAAGCAAGAAGTCAGACAATGAACCAGTTCTTAATAAACCTTCTCCAAGGAATGTTCCCTTTGGTCAAAGTGCGTCAAGATCAGCTGAATCAAGCTGGATCGATGGGATTGATGTTAAAGAGTCAATGATTGCTGGTGGGATTCGAGGGATTTGTCGAATACCATTAGAACATCCCTTTGATGTCATTAAGACAATTCATCAATCGAATCCAAATTATAAAAATGGAAGAGAAATTCTCAGTTCGTTATATCAAAGGAACGGCCTTTCAGAACTTTATCGGGGTGCCATTCCAAGCGGGCTCCGATCCCTCATTAAAGAATCCTACAGGTGAGTATAGAGAAACAACCAACTTGCTAACCCGCACCCGATGATGCACATTGGAGTCTCATTCAAGCGACCATCTCGTTTCTCTCTTTTTTTTTCAGGTTTCCTCTTATTATTTCTCTTCCGCATTTTTTTGGTGCTTTACTCTCTTCCTCGTATCCAAAAACGTCTCAAGATGGACGTTATCGATTAACGCCTTCTCTTGAGAATAGTCTACTGTTAACTTCACCTGAAAGACTTCCTGCTATTAAAATTCTTTCTGGTATTACAATCGCATGTGTAGAATCGTTCACCTCCTGTCCTTTGTGAGTATCGGTGTGCCGCCTGTTTGGTTGAATTCTTCTCTGTCCCCTCAGCGAAAGAATAAAAGTGCTTCTAATGACGCGAGATAAAGCAATTCCACCGTCAGCTGTCCTTCGTGGTTTGTTAGACCTCTCATCACATAAAGCTACAGTGGGGTCATCTGGGAGTGTAATTGGAACATCGTCCCGTATTGCATCGCCTCCCCCTTATTTTACTGGATCTCATTCTAGCCGTCCGGGACCAGTGGATTTAATTGTTGAAGACAGAGTGTCTCTCACTCGATATCTCTTCAGAGGTTTCGGTCCGCTTTTCTTCCGGCAGGGTACGTCGTAGCTTGAAGATACCCTTGCATCACCGCTTTCCTCCAACAGTTCTTTCATGGGTCTCTTTCCTTGGTGCGGATGCTAAATGCAAACAAACTGCAAGGTCTGCTCATTCACCCTCTGGTATGTTTCCATGTTGTTCCGTTTCAGGAAAGTAACTGGAAGGGACGATTTATCTTGGATCAGTTTAAGCATCACTTCTGCTGTTGGTGAGTCTGAGGGAGCTACCTCTCCATTTGACTTCTCGCAATTTCTAGTCGGAGTCATCAACACTCTTGTCGTTATGCCGGTTGACGCAGTAAGCGACATCCCTTGGGTCTCTTGAATCCATGTGTGTAACCCGGCAGGTAAAAACTCAAATGCAACGAAGTCACAACGACTCCAACCACAGCAAATTCAATCCATTTTCAAGTCCATTGGCAAAAGATTCTCAACCCTTCACTCGACAGAATCGTCACGCTTCGACATCTAGACTTCATAAACCAACTGGGTGGTCAACAGCCCGTTGCATCTATCAACAATTCGGAGTGCGTGGATTTTATGTTGGGTCCTCTGTGCGATTTTGTCAATATATCATCAGCGCTTTTCTCACCGTTCCAATGCTAGAGTATCTTGAAACCAAGAATGCAGACGCTAGAAGGCGGACAAGAATAAGCTGATCTATTTTATTTTCTTGGTCTCAAATTTTTGAAATCTATTTTGCTTTTTTGTTTTGTTGTTCACTCATTCCGCTTTCACTTCGGATAAAAAAATCAGAAGGCACTCCGAAGCTTTTGCCGTTGGGAAAGAATGATGAGTTTAGGGAGCCAATCGCTTCAATTTCCAGCCTTCCTCTCCAACCGGCCAGATCCCATCGACAGGCCGTGTAAAGACAAGGCGGTCATGGAGCCGTGATTGGCCGCCTGAGCGATATGAATGGTTGTACAAACATTAAGAGAGACTTTTACCTTGCCAAAATTCTATTGATGTTGGTGTGAGTCGATAGCCTCCCCAATGTAAGGGTCGTGGAACCGACGCATCCTCATCACATTCTTCTAGCAACTTTGTGAACCTCATTTGCAAGCACTCTTTATCAGGAATTACAGAGGATTGATTTGAAGCAATTGCTGCAAGTCTGCTTTTGAGTGGACGGCTACCAAAATAGTCATCTGATTCCTGTTCTGAGGTCTTTTCAACTTTTCCTCGAATTCTCACAGTTCGTTGCAAGGGATGCCAATAGAAGAGCAAACAGGCGTTCGGATTTGCTGCCAGTTCTTTTCCCTTATCGCTTTCATAATTCGTCTGATAGGAACATTGCCGGCTCAATTTAACGATGTAGCCCCTTCCGCGTCATTCAGAACGGAAGACGTACATAAAAGACAAAACCACGTTTGTCAAATCCCTTCAGAAGAACAATTCTAGAATTCGGGAATCCATCTTGCGCGCATGTTGACAGGGTCATTGCATTCGCTTCGCCAATCGATGGATTCCCTACCGCTTCATTCAACCACCGTTCAAATTGCAGCTGAAAAGAGAATGCTATCTACGGGCATGTCGTAGTATGCAATCATACACCATTCTGCCATAGACTCATCATACCATAGGATCAAACAGAACGTCGGACTCAAACAATTCTTTTTGGGTGTAATTCACCCTCATCGCTTGGAGGTCCATCGAGGTCATGGCATCAATGCATCAGGCCCAGTAGTTCAGCAGCGACTTCAGTCACAACGAGCTGTTAAGATATGATCTTCTTAAGATAGTCTCCAGGCCTATTGATTCGTTCTTAAATCCTTTAACCAATACGCTCGAATTATGGCTGATAAAATAGGATCTTCTTAAGACTTCAGAAACTCTCCGGTCTGTAGAGTCCATGTCCCAGCAAGATGGAATGTCCCAAAGGGGGGTCGCCCCAGGGACAACTGCTTCTTCTCTGGCTCCTTCTTCTTCAACGGATTTGCACACCACCCCAGCAGCAGACATGGCTCTTGTGGCGAATCGTCCTCGATTTGGAACGTGGGAGGACCCAACAGCAGAGGGTCGCTTCACAAGAGCACTGTCCTTCTGGGTTTCCATGGGAGTTCGACTAAACAACTCTGTTCCATCAAATCCTCAGAATTATTACTCGTCGACTGAACAGCGGAGAGCAGAAACATCCTCAATTGAGGCTTCTGCAGATGAATCACTTGATCATGAGGCCAGCAGAGAATATCTCTTGGACGCATTGGAAGATTTATTCAACCACTTCATTGGGGAATCTTCTTCTCTGAATTCTTCTGAAATATTAGCTTATAGACGCAAGACAGTGTTCACTCTTCCACGCCTTAATCGCTTGATTGATTATGGTTTGCGCTACATCCAAAAATGTTTGCTACAGCCATCATCCTCTGATTCATCATTATCGCGCCAATCGATCCAAACATTCCTTCGATTTCCTACTCGTTTATTTGTTTTGCTCGAATTAGCATTCATTCTTGAAACCATTCCGCAACATCGTGACTTCGTTAAAGTTTTTCCAACAATTCAACAAGTCCAACAAAAATCACGACAGTCATCAGTGTTTTGCCCCTCCGTCAGGCACCCGTTCTCGCAGCTTCCATTAGGTAGGCGTCTCTGACAACACATCCCTTTCTGCCTTCTTATCCCTTTTTCTTTCAGAGCCCCTTCCTGCAGGAGCTCCCACATTCACTGACCAAACGTCTTCCTTTGTTTACGCACTTTTTTATTCGTTACAGGAAGTCTTTCAGAGCTCTGTGCCAGAATTCACTGTCACACCCCAAGCCATTGAGAGATGCATCATTCTCTTTTGCCTTTATCGCGTCCCACCGACAGGCATTCTGAAAAACTTCATCCAAGAGCTCATCCCGACTCTTGTTGATGTTATTCGAGAGGACAACGAGCATGCGGGGGATGCCGCGCATCGAATGTTCGCAAGCGTCCTTAAATTCTTCAACCGCGATTTCGACTTTGGAGACGCCTACATTCATATCGCAAGCAGCATGTATTCCCAAGTTCTTCAAGCTGTACAGAATGAGCTCAAACCTTGGAATGAAGTTGTAAGAGGAAATGTCGCTCGAAGTAAAATGGACGAAACGAATCAAAGAATTGATCCTCTGGCTGCGAAGATGACAGAAATTGCTTTAAGAGATGGAAAGAAACGAACAGGAAGATCTTCAGAATCCCATTATTCGTTTGCGAGTCGTTGGGATAAATCGCTCGACTTTCTTCTATTAGAAGATGGACAAGAACTGAAACCGTCACGTCATTCTTTGGATCTTTTGATGGATGTCCCTTTGATGATTATGCAACTCATGCAACTTAATATTCATCTTCTCCGTTATCACGCGGCTGTAAGTCGCATAAGCACATAAAGCTCTCCAATTGCTGTTCTATGGTTGTCACACTTTGTTTCCACTGTTTCATCTTTGATCGTCTCTTTAGGCAATTCTTGACAGACTAATTCAATTTCTGTCATATTTGGAACCCCACAAAAATTATAGTTTTCTTCATCAAGAACTACAGCAAGGCCGAGTTCCTCCACCATCACTTCAGTTGTTAGGTTGGTTTCTTGAGTCACCGCTTTGTCCCGCTATGTCGCACTAGATGTGTCCCTCATTCATCTGAATTGTCGCTTCTACGTTGCTCCTCTTTTCAGAATTTGAAACGCATCGAAAGCTTCTTGATTGTCATTTCAAAACTCTCGCTATTATCACTTGTTTCATTCGCCAAGCAACCCAAGCAGATCAACAGGGTACAATGGCAACGCAGCTTCAAATGCCCCCCACCTCCACCATTATGTCTAATTCGATCGGTGATCTTGCAAACTGTCTTTATGAGATTCTGAAAATTGCCCCTTATCAAGTGGGGCTCTCTCCACGCACCCGACCACTTGTATGTACTGGAGAGATGAGAATTTTCCCGAAAGAGGGATTTCGACGTTTGAGTTTGGGTTTTGTTGACCCGTAAGTTCAATTGATTTCCTGTTGTCTTTGATGACTCTTCATCTAGTGGGGACCCCTTGAAAGTGGTTGGTTTGCATTTTTTGCTTTTGTTTTCAGAGAGCAGGAGCACAGCAAATCGTTGTTCGGTCGGCGTGAAGCAATTGTTGCTTTCCGCCAAATCAGTCAAGGGAAGGAGTTCCAGCACATTCCAACTCCAGCAAATCTGAGTCGATCATTGGACTATCGATTGTATTTGGGTCCAGGAATTGAGCCTCTTGATTATCTTAAGTATGCCGATTCAGTCAATCATTCTTAGAATTTCTTGTTTTTCAGACATTACGCGGTTCAATTGCGCGTTGAACTCATCAACCAACTTCGCACTAACGACGCTCTTCAAAGAATTCTTGTTTCCGATGTTTCGTTCACTCGCTCCGTTCGTGCAGAAATGCATCAAATGATTGTCAGAGAACTTGCGGATCTTGTTGAGCGTCGCTTGCCAAGCTGGTCTTTAGCTGAGAGAAAACGACGCTTCCGGCAAATTTCAAAATGGAATCGGTTGGAATGTCTCGAATCAGAAGTACCAGATCAAGCTGAAGCGACCGAAGCTCCATCTGCTTCCATCGAACATCCGACAAGCCAACAGAACGACGGCCGCCCAACTTCATCCCTTGAAGCGTCTGAAGGGGATGCTTCGATTGGAACTCCAGGACCGACGAGTTGGTCTTATGGAGAACTTCGAATGCTTCTTCTATCAAAATATGACGATTGTACCGATCATCATCGAGTTCTATTGAGTGGGAGTGACAGAGCTCTTCCAATGTCACTCGTATCCAAGTTGTCCCAATCCATTTGTACAGATCTTCACGATCCAAATCTTCCAATGTCAAGTCAAACACTTTGTTGTAGGGCTTTACTTGTTCTTGTTGAATGGGTCGATCGACTTTCGCAAGGTTTAAGAATTCGAGCAACCCCAGCAAGTGGATCAACTGGCGTCCCTCAAGGCCCACGATTCATCGACACCAAAGAGGCTTCAGATGTTCTTCGTCGCGTTCTCGAATCTTCATCGTCAAAAATTTCCCAATTACGACGAGATTTACCAAAAGTGAGACTCGACGATTCTTAGTTGTCATTCATTCAAAGAGCTCCTCTATCTCCTCTTCCCATTCTTTTCAGTATATCGCCGGTTGTCGCCCTCCAAGGGCTCATCAAGAATCCCCAGGTAAGATTCTTCTGTTCCCTGATTTCATTTGCTTCTTTTTCAGAAGTCGCTCCAACAGCATCAGATCTCTTTGAACATCGGCGCCAATCCGTCTGGACTTCACCTCCTCTATCTTCTGTTCCTCCAATTGATCCTGCAGATCCCACCGATGGAATGTTTGGTCCTCGTCCCAACGCCTTTGAAATGCTGAAAGAGTTGAAATTGATAACGCGATGTCTGTGTCAGCTAATTAAAATGTCAGCATTCTTGCTCACAGTGAGTGAACCCCTAAAATATTTTCATAGTTCGTCTTCTCCATTCTCTCGACATTCTCCTATCATCAATTCAGGTGGTCGGCGTCTCAGCGTCCCATGATGTTTTTAACATTGCTACCAAAGACTCTAATGGAGATCTATCGCGACTTCATAATGCCCGTCCTCTCCTTGAGGCTGATTACCAGGTATCTATCTCCCTCAGATGATTCCGCTGTCACGTCTTTGTTCTCCAGATTGTCAGAACCGCAATCATTGATACGCTCCATATTGCAATCACATTCGGCGCTGCATCAAGTCGTCATGTCGCAACATCCGCGCCTGTCCCTTCAGGCCAAGCTCCAATTTCAACGACACCTTTAACAGCAATCCCTCCTGGTATCACGGGGCACATGGATCGTCTATCAGCTTGCTATCCCTGCGCTTCCGTTTTTCCCGCTACAGGATTATCAGGAACGAACCCCATCAATCCCGCACTCAATTCAACTCCATCCCAACAAATGGCAGTCAGAGGAATTCGCCCTTCCCTCTACTTGGAACTTCAAATCGCTCAACTGCAGCAGGAACAGAAAGAAATTATTGAATCTTCGGCTGGGATATTACTGAGTCTTCACATGGCAAATACGAGGACATTTTTGTCTCATGAATTATTATTCATCATTAAACTCACAGAAGCAGACCCAGGTGTTTATTCTTTCCTTCACTATTTGTCCCAACAAACAGCGACCGCTGGTGTGAGTGAATTTCCTCAATTGATCGCTATAACGAATTTTCATTCTTCTTCCATTAGGCGCTTCTCCGTTCTCTCGCGTCTTGCTTGACACCTTCAATGGGGTTGCTGACCGACGCTGTTGCGTTGTCAGGCGTTCGACTTCCATTCCATATGGGATCCGCAATTTGCACAATCGAAAGACTTTGCAGTGATTCGGCCCAGAAGAAGCACCAGGAAGTGTCTCTAGGTGATAAAGTAAAAGACGTTCGAGAGCGTGACGACGTCCCCCACCCAAAGCGTCAAAAATTAGACACTCGACGGAAATCAAGGAGGGATTCTGTTAGCGACAACTTGCTGTCACCCACTCCATCGAAGATATTTGCTGCTGGTCAATTCCTTGTGGATCATCTACCTTCCTCCGCGTCAACGTATTCTCGATTGAAACAATACAGTGGAGCTTCATACCTCCCTGTGGATCTGTTTGAACCTGCATTCTCCTCATTATGTCCATCTCTGGTGGTCGCTGATCCAGATCTCGATTCGACGTCATTTAATGAGACACCTGTCTTCACCTACACAGGGTCTGGGTTGGAGTATCATAGCACACCTTCTTCGCCCAAGTCAACTAAATTGGAACGAAGGCAACGGGTCTATCTCCAGCAGTACCGTCAAACAGAACCTCTCAGCGATTTATCCTCAAATGGGCCTGTTGCCTTCAATCCGACCCCTTGCCGGCACTTCCCTCCTCGGTCTGGTTCCACATCCCCGTCGTCTTCCTCTCGTCAATATATTTACTTGCCTCGTTGTTCTTCTCCATTAGAGGCAAGTGTCATGGCAGTTCGATTAAATCGTACAAGTGCAATCTTCAATTCAACTGATTCGGTTCTGATCTCTTCTGTACAAGATCATCCCATTCCAGAAATGGAAACTCTCCGACAAATTGGTGGACTCGTTTCGATTGATCTGCCATCCCTCTCTGCTTCTGAGATTTTCTATTTGTCCCCATCGTCAACCCCGCGCTGTCTTGCGTGGGATCCCACTCTTATCACGAACTTACATGTTCCGCAATGTTCCCTTCCTCCCTCTGTTATCCACCATTCGCCCCAGTGCGATTCACATTCACAATGGCCGTATTGGTGTTCGGACATTCAAGAGGCCTCTTTCAATCCCAATCCTTTCTCATCTCCAGTTCCAACAGATCGGCTATGCATTCTCACTAATTTCGCTCTTACTGAAGGTTTTATTCTGGGCGTTGACACCCTTACCCACACAGCAAATGGCTACCCTCGGCGTACTATTGCCCAAACGATCGTTCGTTTGTGGAAAGTCGCTCTGACGATGCTTTGCCATTTCCCTGATGCTCTTCCAGCATCCACTCGATTCATTGAGGACCTTATTGTTAACGCCATCTCGATGATCTCCTCATCTTCTCGCCCCAGCGCTTTAATTTCTATTCTGAAGCATCTTTTCAAAACGGTTCAAGTTCGCCATGCAGATGGATCAGAGTGGCAAACGTCTTCATCTCCTTTTCATCCCCAACATTATTCTCAAGTCTCACTCACGTCATCATCCATCCCCGGCTTTCTTCGTGACTTAGCGCCCGTCTCCCATTGGGCTGCTTCCGTTTGCTCTCAACTGATCCAAAGTGACCACCCAGTCAAGCATCTCATTTCAGAGGCAAGCATTGGACAGCATGTTGGTTCCACATTACTCTCACTTTTTGCTTTTCTGGTTTTGCAGATGTTGTTGATGATGCCTGTACCTCTCCCCTCGATTCTTCCTCGCATCCACAGTTTAGCGCCAGCCTTGGTGAGCAATCACCTTTATTCTTGATTCACTCCCATTTTCGTCTTCAGATCTCTGCGCTCGATTCCTCCGATTCAGAACTCATTCACACAGCGTTACGTGCAATTGAATCTTCAGTTGAAGCATCTGCAATGATTCGTGGATTACCTGTCCTGTCCTCGTCTACTCAGAGTGATTATATTTTTGGGTCTCGCACCCCCATCATTGCAAGGCTCCTGGCACTCATGCAACCGCCATACAATATCGAGGGAGTTCCGCGAAATCTACTAGAAGGTGAGACGCATTCTGTCTGTCTGTGTCCCAAATTTGGGAGTGATCGCTATCGTTCTTTTTTTTCTTTCCAGAAGTGGTTCCGCGCTTGGTTGTCAATCCGACGGACAACTCTCTGAATTTCGAGTTTAAACCTCGGAGAACACCCCAAGAAGAAAATCAAATCTGTTCATTTGTTTGTCGCTTATTGGGAAAATGTGGCGGAAAAACGCGGATCTACATCAGCGAGATTCCACGATTTTCAGTAAGACGAAAGTTACGTGAAGTATTTGTGTCTTATTCTATTGAAGGAATCACATCTGTTCATTGTTCCTCTTCATCTCCTTCCGTTTCCTCCTCAGCCTCATCCACATCCAACTGAAATTCTCACAGTTGAGCTGCCTTTAATAAACCAATCTCAACTCACTGAACTCTCATCCTCACTTGCGAATGGAACGACGACTGAGTCTCTGCCTCTCTGTTCGATCTCTCTTCTAGAAGGAATTCAGTTCGCTGTTGCATCCCTCGAATGCAAACGTCGTGTAGAACTGTCCGACCTGTTGTCCATCTCCCCATCGAATTCGTCTTTCGCCACAATCTCGAATGACAACTTTCCTCTTCTTGAAGCAGATCTATTCAGGCGACATATCGAATCGATATCTGATCCTGGATTCCGTCTCCACCAATTCCCATTTCTTCACGGATTCCCATATTCCTACATTTATTCTTTTCATGAATCCAAGGCCTCAAATTTCGAGGAATCGATTCCTTGGTACTTGATCCATCCTAGAGCACTTTCCGTTCGCTCGAAAAACTCAATGACTGATAAATCCCAATACGAAGCAGGATTGTCATCAAAGGATTTACTCGATCCTCACCAGGTTCAATTAAAAGTTGGATATTCATCTTCATATAATCTCAAACACTCTGAGTCAAATCCGTCGCTAAGTCCGGCTCTTGTCCAGCTGGTAGATCCTAAGGAGCTCACGAGATGGTTGAAATTGCACGCATTTGAATTTCTTTCGCGAGCATTCATTGAATTTCTTGATCTCAGGATTCCCATTCAAGAGGTTCGTCAACCCTTCGTATGACTTTCATTTATTGTTGTTTTTAGACCACTCAGTATCTTCAGGAGCTGATCCAGCAGACGGCTCCAACACTACCAGAGGCCCACAACGACGATTCCATGTGCTCTCCTTGCTTCCCTGCGTACCGACGGTCGGCTGAAGTCTCTCGAATGATCAAATCAATCATTCGTGGCATTCTCTACGCTGCAACAGACGTTTCTGATTCCAAACTCAGCGAATCAGCTACTTCTTTCTTGTTTGGCCTCGCGGATGTTTTCTCTGGATTGTTTGCATTGGATAATTGCGCAGGGTCACCATCTCTTCGACATTTACGGGTGGGATCCCCGAAGCTCCCAATTGATCCCTTAGAGTTCATTGCTGCTTTGACGGCTACGATCGATCTCAAGCAATGGTCGGTGACCAATCTCGTTCTGCAGGTAATGATCCATGTCTTTTTGTGTTTTTTTCCACCAAGTGTCCAAATAGACACGAAGCTTAAAATCATTTTTCTTTTCTTGCAGGTTATTCTTCATTTCACGAAGATTTCTCTCCAAATATCTTCAAATCATTACCATCACCGAATCTTTTCTTCTGACTTTCTTCGTCCCTTTCTTCATATTTGTCATTCGGAATCATCTGATGTTGCTGCAGGGGGTGTGTTGTGTCTTCTAGAATTCATAAGGTCAGTCAATTCATCCGCCTCAATGTCAATCCATACAAACCTTCCATTTTCTCAATGGCTTCACTTTCAGATTATTTCCTGACCAGTGGACCCTTTCCCATTTTGTTCCAATTTCAGCAGCTTTATTTCGAGTCAATCGACTCACCGATAAGTCGTCAACTCTTCAGGTGCTTCTACCATCAAATCCGCCATTCAATGAGGTCCCAATGGACCGACGTACTTTTATTGCTTCTGGACTTTCCCATGATTCTCTTGTACTTCTCTTTCTCTCGATCTTACGAAAATCTTCTGATATTGAATTTCTCGATGAATTCAAATTAAAATTCGATTCGAGGAAACAAGCTTCAATTCCAATCAAACGAACCCAACAAATCGAAACGTGAGAAATGAACTTCTCTATAGAAGACAAAGCATCTCTAATTAATCGCTTTTTATTAACTTATCCCTCTCTGTTTGTTCAGATGCATTTTATGTGATCTAATTCCTGATCTTTTCAACCTGAAATCTCATGTTAGAGAGAATTCCATGAGATTGCTTGAACGTATCGCGATCATCTTGGATCTGCATCTCTCAGATTTCCTCTTACGTCCTCTTGATGATGCGTTGATCAAACAATTTGGCTTTTCCCTTTTTTTCATTTCTCCGACTCAATTTGGAACTTCAGACCCGCTAATTCTGACGCCCTCCTCCCCTCCACCGCCTGATTCACTTCATTTACTGGTTGATGCAATAGACAATCCCGTCAGTTTGGAACAAACAATTTTGGGGCAAATTTTGCTCCGGATCTCTCAACGAGGGCTAATGACTCAATCCTGCTCGTTGCGTTCAGCCGTTTTCGATGTTCTTGCGTGGCTTCTGTCCCAAACAACCCCATGCATCCCATTCACTGCCTCATTCTTGCTACGGTACGCTGCGGTCTCGCTATTTGGGACAGCTCCTACTGTCTTCCCACTCCTCCCTTCTCTTTTAGTGTTGGAATTCTGATGCAATCACTCCTCGCAGCGACAAAAGCATGTTTCTCGTCTCCGATGCAACTCGGCTGCTCGGAACCAATTGACTCTCTCCCGACGCTACCGACTCTTCTGACGCATGAAGTCGAGGCATCAGAAACTGCAAGAGGTCTTCGGGTTCTTAAGCTTATCGCTCTTCATCCGCTATCTGCCGTGGATCTTCCTGTTGGTCCTGATGGTTTGCTTCTCTCTCTTGGATCACCGCAAAGGATCCCCAAATCATCAGTACTAGATGGCGACGAGTCGATCATTCATCCGCTAACAGGGTCGATGCCGTCGTACGTCCTTCCAGATCAAGAAATTCCTCCAAAGGAGTCCCAAGGCGATCCAAGTCAGGACCTTTCCTCCTGTGTTGGTCGCGTGGTCGACATTCCACCACCTGTGAAAGCGCTTTGCGTTGCGTTGGGTGTTTCCCTTTTGCCAACGGTTGAAGGACCTCTAACCCTTTCGTTGTCCTTAATTCTATTGCTTTACCAATCATTGAATTCCCATGTGTCCCATGCAGCGAGTCATGCATTGGGAATTGTCCTACGAAATGAAGCTAGCCGTCGGCGACAGGCTCTGGCAAGGAGTTTCAAAATCGCTCATTATTCCCCCCCGATTCCTCTTCTTGATGTTGTTCACTTCTCTATACTTCTAGCGAATCTGAATGATGCATTCAATTGCCTCACAATTCCACGTTACAGGACCATCAAGGACTTGAAGGTTTGTTTTTTTCATGGATCAGCTTCCGTCACAAGATGATCAAAAAACACCAGATTCAACTCGATTGTTATATGATTCTTGGTTTTGTGTTTTTTTAGAACCTCGCGCGGGCAATTTCCCTCATTCATCCATCACTCTCGTCTTCTTCCCCCGTCCCTACTAAATTGTTCAACATGCTTTTCTCTCTATGTGATGGATGTGACACGCTTCGTCATCCACGACAACAACCACAGCAGAAGCCACCGCCGTTCCTCTCTTTCGCTCAGACGCTTCACGTGACGGATATTTCTGCCGTTGCTGCGTCTCTGATTTCATCGGTGGCCTCTCTCTCACCAAATCAGCCTGGCCCTCGTCAATTACCACGCACGACTCTCCGACTGATTTCTGGATTGGCAGATTTTGTTGATTCTGGATTCTTCAAGCACCCCTTCACTCCGTTTGGGACTCCCGAAGCCGATGCTTCCAAAATCCCGCTTTCCCTCGCGTGGACTCTCGATTCCGGCGGTCTAGGAGACGCAATCTCTCAGCTCGATGAAGCTCTTGTCGATTTCTGTATCGCACAAGCTGAAGAAATCGCTGAAATTTTATTTCTTCCAACTGAAACTCAAACTGGTACGCCGATAATTGCCATGATTGGGACTACTGTAGCGAATACGCTTCTATTTCAAACTCCGTTTTTCGATTGTCATTTTTTTTGTTATCAGATCAGTCAATGAGAATTTCTATGCCTCCAGCGTTCGCCAAAACACGCCTCGCTGTCGTCGCTCTCCGTGGGGCACGCCATCCGCGAGCCGAAACGTTTCGGAATGCTTTGAAGAAACGTCTTCCGTGTATCTCCCGCGCCCTCAAGGATGTTCTTGAACTCCAATACCCATGGACCCTTTTTGCCCTTCCTCCCTACGCTTCTTCAACAGGCATTCATTCTGATCAAATGGTCGATGGCCAAAGCGATTGTATACCTGGGCGCATTGATGGAGGAGTCAGAAGTTTGGAGGACTTTGATGGAGAGATATCAACGCATCCAATTCAGGATCCAGTTGGGTGGAGGACCGAATCAGTTCCTACGATCGTACCTGATTTGGTTGGAATCATTCTCATGTTGGATGAGTTTGAACCAAATCTTCTGATTGAGTATGTGATCAATGAATGCTTCAATCGATGCCCCTACATTTTCATAATACGCGATTTTTCTTTTTTCTTACTTTCAGTGACTGGATCTCCTCGGCAGAGCAGCTTCTCTCGCAATCGAATTCTCCATTTGGTTCACCGAATGACGTCTTCCAATTTCCACCACGCTGGCTGGATACAGAACCGCCTTGGAAGTCTAAAACAGTTTATTCTCTGATCAACAGTGTCTTGGATTTATGGGTCATGGGACAATCCTTGATGCTTCAGCCGTCTCGAACTCCCATGATGGATCGAGCACTCGAAAAGGAAGAATTATACACAAGCGCAATGAAAGCGTGGGCTGGGGCGTTGACTGGTGCTGAAACACCCAATGGAGGTTTACTCAATCAAAATGGCACATCGCCCCTTCGATCACTCTCTGATTTACCAGTCCCGCCTCAGTCGGACATTAATGATCTCGTTGGGACTTCTCACTCAATGGTTTCAATCTTCGGAAATCGCGTTGGGTCGCTTTTTATCGACAGTTTCCACTCACTTCATAATCAGCCCGTCATTCGAACTTTGGCGTATTTGCTCATTCGATTTATCGACACTTCTCATTCCCTCAGTTCAACAACACTCTTTCAACAGAATTCTCGATTGAGATTTCATTTGTTGGTTCTTCGATTAAAAGTGATCATTTCATTATGTATTGCAGTAGCGATCCCAAGTACTCAAGACTTACTTTTTATTGAAGATCGTCTGAAAGATTGGTTTGCCTGTGATTCTGAAGTGGAGACGAATCGCTCCTTTGAAACAATTTCGAAAGAGGAAAAGAAACTGCTTCTTCGTTTGTTCTTCAAGTCCTTCCTCTACAATCCTCGAATCCCAGATGTCCTAACGTTTGTGGTGTCCCAGAACATCATTGTCCCAATTTTGATCTCTGAGACACGACGTGACGAAGGGTTGCTTCCCGCAGCAGAATATGAACAGTTTTTCAATGAGCTCTGTTTGCTTGCTCCGGAATCGCGTCGTGCGAACATTCCAATGGAATCTTCCCTCTCAAACGACTTTCCAAGCGATACATTGGAGGAAGCGTTGATTTCCTATTTCGAGTTCACTCTGGGGATCAGTGAAAGACGTAACTTCGATGTCCCCTCCCCAATGCCTCTTCAGAACTGCCCTGAACTTCAAGTCGAAGCGCTTCGTTTGTTGCGCTATTTAGCTCAATTAAAAAAAGTTGGTGAGTCGCTTGTTCCAAGATTTCATCGGGATGAAAATCATTGTCCGGCACCTTCTGAGGCCATCGCGGCTGAGCGACCGCAAATTTTCTGGAAACTTTGCACAGCAGATTCGTTTGTCGTTCGCCATTGGGCATTTCATTACATCATGTCATCCTTGCGCAATCAACAGTCCATGAAGCGTCTAGGAGATTCAGAGCCTCCAGATCTGTTTGCTGTGATGCAATTCGTCGCCGTTTGCATTCAATGCCCTCAAGCTGAAACAAAACTTCTAGATCGACATTCTCTTGAAGCATTGATCAAATCAGAGATTTATGGTCCTGCGCTGGATCTTGCCAACGATGTCGTTCATCCTCTTTACAACTCAATTGTCTCCATTGAGGGAGCGGTCCCCTTCTTCAATGTTCTCCAATCCCTCTGTTCCTTGATTTCGTCATATCCTGGACACTTCTACAACTCACGATCAACAATCAAACCTCTTTGTACCGTGGCTCTCGGACGAATCGCACTCGCACCAGCTATTGACACCCACCGTACCATCCTGAATCTGTTATTTGTCATTCTTCAATGGGATGTAAGAGTTCACAGAGTTTGAGTTTCTCTTTATTGGAATATTCTGATTGATAACACTTCTTCTGTCTCAATGTCATTCTTGTCTGTCTTCAGCTTCGCTTTTTCCTTTCTGAACAACCACCAAATGAATTACCAATTCATTGGAAATCTGATCCTGCAACGTTGGAGACTTTTATGTATTACGCAATGAAGTCATCTCTTACCAACGCTGATGTTCCAAATGCATCAAGAGCATTAACCGCATTCGCACGGTACAACTGAGTCCCTCGACTGTTTTTCATCATCAATTATTCTCAGGTGTTTACTTCTTTGCCCCGACAATCTATTTCGGTTTCCGTCTCTTCTGAAGTGTCTTCAATTTCCTGCTCTTCGTGGGGCCAAAGAATCTCCTCAACAAATTTCTGCTAAACGCAATTCCGCGACTCGAGCCGCTTTGATTGCTCTGGCTCTTCTCAATTCGCTCGTCAGTCTTCAAAATCCTTCCGTTTTTATTCAAAATTTAGATCTCTTCATGCAAGTTCTCGATTTCATTTGGGGAACGACTGACGTTGTTGTTATTAACGCATTACAATCCCTCATTTCAAAAATTCTTTGTATTGTTCCTCCACCATCTGTTGCTGATCTTTCAACTCTTGTCCCAATCTCCATCAGTTTTAAACACTCACCAGTAGAGGTGTTCTGGATCCGCCTTTCCCAAGTCAGTCTTCTATCCTTCCAACTGAGTCGCTTCTATCTTTCTGTAATTCTTCTCTATTGTGTTAATTTTGTTTCTCAGGTGATTTCTTGTGGATTTTCATTTCTTTCATCTCAACCAGAGCAGCGATGGTCACCCTCTTCCCAACCGATTCCTCCCGCAGCTTCTCTTCTACCAACTCTGATAATCACTCCTTCTCAAGAATCCCGCGCTGAGTCCCAATATTCCCACAATCACGACGATCAACGGAAACTCATCAATTCACTTCTCTCTTCAATCGACAAACAGGCTCCAGCTGGCAGTCGTCTTCATGGAATCACGATCGATCCCCTTCTTAGTTGTAAACTCCTCTTTGCGCTGATGTCTTGCGATGTCCATTTCAAACAAACAACTCACGAAACTTCAAATCCTTCCCGCACTTCCTCACCTCCATCGCAGTTCTCCCAATTTCCTCGCCAACTGATCGCGACGTCATTCGGATTGGAACTCTTAACGAACTTATCGTCCCTTCGCCAAATCCTTCTGGTTTGCCAACCCATGCGAATAACAACTGCATCTGGACAAATCATTTACAAATATGCGAATCTCAACCACTCTTTGATTTGGTCTGGTGACTGCCACCGATCTCTTCAAAGCGATTCCTATGAGTCTCGCGTGCAGCTATTTTCCGACTTGCTTCAGCTTTCTGTAGCTCTCTTCGTTTATGGGAATACCGATCCTGTCGAGATGAAAGCAGAGGGTTCGAAACTTGCAACAAAGTGTAACTCAGAAAAACTCAATCCTCAATGTTCTCCATGGCAAGTCACCGGTCTTTCGGCCCAGTGGGAGAAGTATGGAGTGCAGGTGGCTGACAATTACCACCAAAAATTCGCCAGAGATGTTCGCAGTCAATGCCATTTGCTTTCGTTGCAGCACATTGTCTTAACCTTCCTCACAGAAACGCCAAGTCAACTCCCAGAGTGCCTCACTGGAATTTCGTATGATTGTATTAAGGTGCTTGGTCGTCTGATGTGCGGCCCTGGATTTGAACCCTTCTATTCTTTTGAAGAATCGTCGTTGTCCACTTTTTGGAAGGAAGCTCAAGATGATGGGGTCCCAGAAAGTGTTATTTCGAATAATTTTTGCAACAAATGCCATCAGAAAATTCATCCCAGTTTTCAACCGTTCGAATACGAGCGTTATTCCGATTTTTCAGATGTCTGCAAGTGCAATCCTGAACGCCATCACTCAGAATTTTGGACGTCTGATGTTCTTGATGATAGTTTGAGTGAAGAAGAGCAACTTCACTATCAAGCATTATTTAAAGTTTCAGTAGATGATCGCAACCACCGCTTTCGCACGTGGTCTGATATTTGGTCTTTGTTCTCAGAGTACCGCCAACAAGAGTTTCATCACTGCTTCCAATCGACTGACCAACAACTCTCTCTTTTTTATGTTCCTCCTGATCCGCAAGTTTTCGGGCCGCTACAAGGAGCTTCTGTAAGACGCGCACTCGATGAATTCACTGCTTCACTTCTTCCCTTCAGATACTTCAGGAATGGGCTTCCCATTTCGCTACTCACCCATCATCCCAAATGCATCTCATTTATTTCGATCTTGTGCTTCGTTTGCTCCAATCGCGTCCTCCACCCCAATTTCCATCAAACTCTCCGTCCCTTCACTCTCACCCTGTTGGCGCGCTCTTCGATGTTTATTCTGTTCCGTTGCCAGCAAAAGTGACTACTGCAGATCTCCAATCAGGATTTCAACACTCATTGGCAAGACAAGATATCGCAGCATCCTCTCTGTGTCGAGATCTTTTTGGTGGAATGATTGGTTTCTGGGTCTCTCAGCCTGAAGAACTTCTCAGAATTCTTGACGAGGTAGTCGAATCTTCTTTAGACCTTTCGCAATGCTTCTTCTTTTCAGAGACCTAAAGAAGATCATGAAACTGTCAAGTCGGAGGATGATATGAGCAATGATTGGTCCAGACCTTTTGATCAGTTCTCTGCCCGGCAAAAGTCATGTATGCGCCAACATGCTCATTATATTAATTTGTTTAAAGTGGTACTTTTGGGAGCTCTATCGTCTCATCCAGCAGTCGCTGATCGTGAGTCTTCTCAATACCTTTCCATTGCGCCTTTTTGCAAAATGATACAATGCCGTTTTCTCATTTCAGAATTCCTCATTGAATTGGTCCGTCCTCTTCCCTCTTGTCCCAAAACTCGTCTATTCTTCTTTCTTCGTCGTCCTGAAGTATCCGAGCAATCGAAGCTTCCAACCGCAAGGCTTCTTGTTTCCCTTCTTCTAACAGCTTGCCCCTTCGACATCAACCTTTCTTCCATTCACTCCAACAAATTCTCTCCCTTGAACCATCCTTCATCCGATTCTAATCAATCTTCCATCGACGCAAACGCCCTGTTGGATTACTTACAGGGAAAAGGGAATGAAAGAAATCTCAGTCGTGCGTTTCAATTGTCACGTTCTCCAATAGGAGACGCAGTTGTAACTCAAATCATCCGAAAAGTTCAAACACTTCCAGATGGAGAAACAGTCTGTAGACGGAGCGCAACGTCCGAGCTGACCAGCTGGGCTGGGCGTCTTTTCTCTTTTTTGGAGGGTTGCTACCACACAGCAGCGACGGCCTCTTCTTGGATGCTTCCGTTGGTGCGCCTGATGGTTCTTTACCCGACGCTCGCTTCATCAGTTTCGAATTCAATTCTCCCTGCCCTCTGGAAGACGTTGGATGAAACAGAGAGGGTGCTAATGCTTGAATCCATGACATCAATATTTTCTTCTGAGCCTGATTCAACTCCCGTTGACACGTCAGATCCATTCACGCCTTCAATAGTCGCCACGGAGGTGTCAAGGTCCGATATGCTTCTACAATCTCTTGCCATACGCTATGCAACCCGTCTCACAATCTCACTTCAAGCTGTTGATGAGCTTCCCCTGCCCTTGCTTTGTGGTGCCTCATCGCTTGCGAAAAATGGAGCAGCGTCGATTGCCAACGCTCCAACGCCTAGAGAGCAGTCAACTACTGAGACTGTAACGCAGGCTTGCCGTATGGCTGTCCAAATGAGTTCAAAAGATCGCCATCATGCACTTGTAAAGCCACTTCTGAGTGCATCCCTCAAATTTCATCCCCCCCCTGTTTTTCCTCCGTCAATTCTTCATTATGTGGCGACAAACTACGGCTGCTGGTTTGAGGCGACGGATCAGCTTCTCCATCAGCTACTGTCCTTCTCGAACGGCCCGACATCATTGAAAGCAGAGCACGCTCGTGCACTCGCGAGCCTGTACGAGTCGCTTTCTGAGTCCGATTTGTCTGCCGGAACGTCCGCGCTCGTCAGTCCGGCGGCAGAGACACGATCTGCTTTGGCTGATGCTGCGCTGGGCATGTGGGGAACGTCGCAAGAAGCCCTAAACGAGATGTTCAAGAAAGCTCTTACTGCGACCCAGAATGACGTCCCGGCCGCACGAGAGACGTTAGCGTCGCAGGGACTGGCTAGCTTGAAGATTGCCGCAGGACTCGCATCAAGATCCAAGCTTGTGGAAAACTCAAGTGATTCGCAACCCGCTGGTGGAATTGCCGCACTGATGGCTGATTTAGGATTAGGGGCAGAGTTGGTAGACGAGATGGGGACAATCCGTACGGTCGATCCAGTCGCTAAATCGGAGCTCTCTTCGTGGGCAACAGACTGGATTCAGGCGTCGACGCAATTGAATCAATGGAACAGTCTCGATACAATCTCCTCGTGTTCAAACGTCCCGCTAACTCTCGAGTCGAGAGCAAAGCTTCAATCTTGGACAGGAGTTGAGCGCGTTGTTGCCAGCAACGACCTTCTGACACCGCATGCTGCGATCGGTCTTTTCTACTCCGTTCTCGGTCGACTTCAACAACAATTGCTCCCCCAACAATCAACATGGAATGCGAAAACTTCGACTCAAAATCCTGCCACTTCAGCTGACGACAGCGTCTCAGCAAGAACAATACAGAAGCACATAGAGCTCATGGAGTCTCTCCTGGTCGCGTGCCAACGGGTCACCGTTTCAAACTGGAAAGACTTGCCCCAAATTCCTGCGTCAGCACATCTCCGCGTCCTTCTCTCAACGCAACTTCAGGTCGAAACGAGTGAAGGATGTCGATGGATATCGGAATATCTCAAAAAGGCGTTTCTCACCACGCAGCAACTCGGTGTAGCCGGACCATCGGTTGACAATCGACCTTTGGTTATGACATGGAGGACTCGTCTTCTTAGCAAAGCTGACGATCTGAGGGCGTGGAGCGATTTGTTCGTGTGGAGGAGCTGTTTCTTTACTGTCGTTCAAGGGCTTATCAGTGCGTGCCCCAAGATTTCCCATACTGATCAGCAAGTACTCGCTGCCTATCAGCAAGACGTTGCGTGGACAATTCTCAAATTTGCGCACGTTGCCAATAATCCACATCGACTGCCCGAAGTCGCTCTTGCTCTCCTTTCCAAGTTACATACCATTGGGACTTTCTTTACCTCGGCTGCCTACCGCTCTGATTACCTCTCAACAGTGACTCGCTCTGTTCGTTTGTGCCAGACGCCAAGTCAGATGGTCGCCGCAATGAATCTTCTGCGGTCTATCGACGTCAATCACACATCGACCGTGCTGCCGACAGCAACACCTCACATGAAACATGTGTCTGAGAAGGCTTTAAATGTCAATCCCATGGAGAAGCTCCGGGCTGAATTGTTTGTGGCCAAAGCACGTCTTTTGAGTGAGTGTCCGGATCTTCCGTCGACATTGGACACGACAACGACACCTTGTTCCGGAGATACGACGCCGCAACACTTAATGTCCGTCATCCATAACGTTCTCGAGGGAACCAGCAGCTCCACGGATGACACAAGTAAGACGCCGTGCCTCTCCGGCCATCAAATAGCGCGACTTCCTGGATCCTCGTCCTCAGCCGCTTCGTTTTCTGGAGCTGTTTTCGGTCGACCCAACAATTTCCAACCAGCCCTTTCGGAATTGTCCGCCGCCCTTCATCTCTGTCCCACCCTAGCATCCCCATGGGTTTTGGGCAAGTCTCGCTGATCGGGTATTTACCAACCCAGGGTCTCAGTCAGAGAAACCAGCTAAATCCCAACAGTCCGACATGTCACAAGGAATTTCAGCAATTATTGGATACCTGATTGCATCATACTTGAGGTGAGCAATTTCGCATGTAACGTCGATTTGATCCATTGTCCCGAACAAGTTAACCGTTGTTGTCGTTTCAGTCCACATAAGAGCCGACAGTATATCGCGCGTGCGCTTTGGCCTTTTGGTCCACGATGACGACACTGGAACTCTGAGTCGCACTTTCGGACAGTATTCAGAAATCCTGCCTCCCTCCCTTTGGCTCCCTTGGCTTTCCCAGCTTCAGTCGGGCCTCGAAAGAATTGAGGGACTGCAGTGTTATGCAATCTTGACACGCCTGCTAGAGGTTTACCCTCAGTCAGTATTTTATGATCTTCGAGCGGGATTTATGGAGAAAGCAGGATGTCTTATGCATCTGCGCTCCAAAACGGGTGCAATCAATGGCGGTGATTCTGCCATGGAATCAATCAGAGACGGTTCCACTCTTCTTGAAGATCCGCTTCCTTCAACCGATCTGAACACGAGCAGCGAGGAGGTCGCAGATGGGAGTCAAACATCGCCACGGGCACTTGAAAGTGGAGCGTCTCGAATCTGTGTTCCGCATGTTCTACAGGCTGAAGAACTACACCATCAACTCCTTGTGACCGCGTTTTCGAGTGACTGCAGCACGGTTTGTTTCTCCACGGACTGGATGGCAGATCGTCTGACCGATTTATGTCTTCCATCAAAACTGGAGGAAATCTTACGCAACATGCGAGTTCTTCTCGGAGCCTTGATTGAAGCTCCTTTCGCTCTTCGGAAGTGGGGATTTTGCAGCGGCAGTTCTTTATGAAACACCAATGCCAAAAAACAACTGGAGAAATTTTTGATTGATAAAATTGTCCTCAAATTGATTCACTTACTGAGTTTCGCAGACTCTCCAGTCGATCAACGTTATGCATTCATTCACCATCGCGATCAACTGGAGCGTGATTGTGTTGCGGAAATGTGGCCAGAAGTATCGAGTGATTTTGGATGTTCCGGAGATTTTAGGCAACTTGTTGACGCTCTTACCCAAGAGAGCGCTTTTTCTGCAATTTCAGTAGAGCGCTGTATTGGGCTTCTCAAGAAATGGGTGGATCGGATTGTTTCTCTGCTGGATCGCATCTCATCGGTATACCATGACGGTTTAAATCGAGTTCTGCAGACTGATCTCGATCCCATACAACTGCGCTCCAGTCTTTCAAACGGCTCCCATTCTCGTTCGACTTCACTACTCGTTCCAGGAGCCGCAACGAGGCTGATGTTCCACAGTTCCGTCTTTGCAGCAGTCAAAGTCGCCTGTTATTGCAAAGAGTCACTTTTTCGGTCTTGAGCTTCAGAGTATTCGAATCGCTCCAAACTCGTCAGGACAGCTTTCAAGTCGTTCACTCAACGGTTCTTCGATCCGCTTGTTGTTTGAGGCCGCTAATGGAACATCTCATGACTTTATTCTCGATGTTGTGGGTTCTTTGCAGTTGAGAGCGGAACTGAGAACGTCCCAAGCTTTGGGACTTCTCAATTCCCTCCTTTTAAGCGGAAAAGAAGCACGACGTCGCGCAGTTGGATTCGCTATTTCTATCGAGGTCCCAGTCCATCCTTCAATCCGTTTACTCTCTTGCTCCGAAAAATCCACAACTCTTCATGCAATCTGGACTGATCACTCCACACTTCCAGACCCAGAGCAACCCCACCTGATTTATCGTCCGGTGTTCCGTGACCGAGTTGCGAAGCTGATGGCCATTCGTCAAGACAAACAGACAAAAGCACGACGATCTCTCCCACAGATAAATCCAATAACGACGGACATAGAAACGGACGGACGAATGGGAACGGAGAACGCTCCGCTCTCTCCGACAAAACCACGTGACACCCAAATCAGCAGGAGTCTCCACAATTCCAAGGGACATTCTCGCAAAAGGAGCAAGGGAGGCATTTAACGACGTGTGTCTTATAGTGTCAGAGGATGTCCTGAAGTGTTATTTGCACAATTGTTACCCAGATCTGGAACATCTTCATCTTTGTTTAAAGCGATTAACAACGGATCTTGCACTTTGGTCACTCTTTGGTCATTTGTTGCAAACAGCAGATCACAACGCAAACCGCATCCGATTGGACCTTGCAACCGGTCGCTTGGCCCTCTCGGGCTTGAAAGCTGCGTGGAAGTCAGATACTCTTATGTTAGAAAGTGCCGAACGAGTTCCATTCAGACTAACGCGCAATATGCTATCAGCTATCGGACCCCTTGGAAAAAGCAGCATCCTTCCTCTCACCTTACATTCTATCCTGGAGTGTTTGGCACAACCGAAGAACGACATCACCATCAGAACGTTAATCTCGTTGACGCTACGAGATGATTTGTGGTCGCTCAATACGTACAAGACAATCAGTCGCCGTCTCAGCGAGCATCGGGTGAAGACAGAAGTCTCTGAAGATTTCGTGACGGAGAATGATTTTTTCGATGCCATGGAAGGTGGCGGTCATCTTCAATTTCCCGAGATGGATATTTTTGGTGGAGTTTCACCAGTGCTATGTCTACCTGACATGAAAGGTGTCAGATCGCAATCCCTTCTTTCGTGGGTTCGTCAGGCGACTCATCCTAGAAGGCTAAGAGCGTTGGATGAAGTCAGGCAATGCTATCTCTCTACAACTGAGACAGATGAGCATCTTGCTGGTTCCTCCGGCCCTCTTCCTTTTTCTCGGACGACAAGCGTGTTATCTCAAGACGGAAGGAAGTCAACAGCAGGCGTGAGGCGTGAACGACTTCGCACGAACCATCCAACCTCTAAAACCGGCGGTGGGTTAAGCATCGGACAAATCCGGGACAAGGCAGAACGAAACACTCGAAAGATTTCGGACCGGATGGCGTATTTGTACAGCCCAGTGAAGGTGAGTTGGAGGTCGTGGAAATGAATCACCGCAAACGCTTTTGTTCCCAGGTTGACGGTTTAGTGGCTGGAACAGTGAAATCAACTGCTGCACCAAGTGAAGTGACACCAGTGATTCCATCAACCTCGTCTTTATCCAAAATCCATGAACTAATTGAGAACGCAGCGAAACCGTCGAACGTTGCCCTCATGCCTCCTTGTTGGGCTCCTTGGCTTTGATGTGCTTTCTGGTTCCTATTGGTTATTTCCTCTATTTGTTGTAATTGAATTGGTTTCTGCTTTTATCTCAATGACGAAATCCAACTGAACCAAACACGCAAGCACCGAATCAAACGAGGTCATCAACTGCTCAGAGTCCTCAAAATAAATATAGTCCACTCTGCGAAATAACCCTTGCCACTAAAATATCTTCAAAGTGCGTGTTCCAGAAAAAAATTGAAATGCGTAAAAAAGATCAGATCAAACAAAAACGGACAAAAAAGCGATAGATGCCGCTGTTGCAGTTACAGTGAACCAGGCTGATGCCGAGAGAGTCGATGACGGAACTGATTCTGATGATTTGGTGCCTCTGTAGGAGGTTTCTCGGTCTTGGTGATCGTTAACGTCGTATTGCAGAACCCACAGCGCAAATCTCCGAGCTCATAAAAGTGGAAGCATAGGACACTACGTCACCATCTGCGATGGGGTCGAGATTGCATCTTGGAACTGTCTCATCTCCTCTGCGTATCATGGTGTGGACTTTGCGGTTCAGCTTATCATTGCTTGCAGTCACGTCGCAATTGAAGCCATTGCAATTAACGCCGTAGGGATGGTGATTGAGATCTTCAACAGGCTTCTCGGTTTTACTACTGACAGCTACTCCAGTACCAAGAACAACAGCACCCACTTTTGGAGAGCCTTGGTCTTTCATGAAGCCCAAGATTTCCACACGGCCAGTCAACGTGACTTTCGATAGAACGGTTTTCGGTGGTAACACGTCTACAATTTGGCAAGGATCGAAAGTCTCGCATTGTAGTTTCGGCGTCCCTTCAACTTGAATCACTCTCGTAATGATTTTTTCCTCTCCTTCAACGGTTAGGACAAGTGACACTGTTGAGTTCTTTTTGTCGCCATCACACGGTTTGAGAGTACCCACAAAAGCCACGCAAATTTGCACAGGATTGCTTTGTCAAATTGTAATTCTGAACCTTGTGAAACGTCAGTGGCTACTTGAGTTATGCACTCTGTGAAAAACGGCTCATCCCCTGATACGGCTGCCAGTTGGATGACCTTTGGCCGCTCCGCCGTAACTCCCAGAAGAAAGAGTGAAAATAAAATGGCAATCAATCTCATGCTTTTATAAAAAGAAGTGATTGCTTTGTTGTCCTTCAGAATCGTACATTCCTCGTGCAAGGTCCAGTGAGATGTTAACTGAAATATGTGTGGACCTGAATGACGCCAAATGTTGAAGAGAAAAACTTTACAGGTAAGAAACAGATTTTCACCAGTCTGCATTTGAGTTGACAGAGTGAATGGCACCATCAGCATCTTCGTGTTAACGTATTCTAGAAAGTTGGAGGTAGAGCTGGCGAGGATAGAGGCAGAGAGTCGGGTAACAGTTGAGACTGCGCCAGTCAAAGCGGACACAGCAGCGAGAAGCGAGGTCGAGAAATGTTCGAGCGAGCTGTAAACGAAGATGAGAAGGAGTAGAGAGCAACCTACCGATGGGATGTGAGGGAACACATGGGTGGTGCAGGCTTCAGCGAGCTGGTGGTAGTGGACGAGGCGGCGTTCCAGATGGTCGGAGGCAGCCAGCGTCGCAAGGGACCACTGAGTTGACTGGAAGAGAAGGTCGCGGGCGGTTGTAGTCCAGGGGAGCTGTTCCGGCAAAGAACCGTTGCCGTCGTAATGAGGCCGAAGAGCGCGAGAGCGAGCATCATTAAGTTAAATTGGTTTGGTGTTAATTGGTTATAACCCGATTCGT
>NW_026578363.1:15000-17500 GCF_029603195.1 Condylostylus longicornis
ATATAGATTATTGTTAAATTTATATTCATTTATAAAATTCTATATACTTTCTTCCAACCTAAAGCCTTATAGAATTTTGTTTTATTTCATTACCTTTCTTCCAATGATTAATATTTAATCATTTATTCAATCTTATCCTAATATTAAATTAGATATATGAATTTTTACACAATTATAATTTTTATATTATAACCTTCATAGTATATTTTGTCAACTTCTGATATCGCTTATCCGTACCACCACATTTTTGTACACGTATATCAATATATGAGCATATAATAAATATATACTCGTTGACCTACTATGATAAAAATATTATTGATTGTCGAGCATAACCAACATAATGTCTCGATTTGACCTATTTTTCATTACATGTTTACCAACCCAGGTTACTTAACACTCATGAAAAGTAATTATTGCCTGTCGAGCATAACATATGTCCCGATCAGGTTTATTTTGCCATTGATAATATCAAACCAGGCTGAAAAAAATTTTTTCATCGGGTGGGCATAACATGTTTACCAACCCAGGTTACTTATCACTCATGAAAAGTAATTATTGCCTGTCGAGCATAACATATGTCCCGATCAGGCCTATTTTGCCTTTGATAAATATCAAACCAGGCTGAAAAAAATTTTTTCATCGGGTGGGCATAACATGCTTACCAACCCAGGTTACCTTTCACTCATGAAAAATAATTATTGCCTGCCGAGCATAACAACATATGTCTCGTTAAGGTCTATTTTGCCTTTGATAAATATCAAATCAGGCTAAAAAAAATTTTTTTTAAAAAAAATTTTTTCATCGGGCGAGCATAACATGTTTATCAAACCAGGCCCAATTTCATTCATGAAAAAAAATGTAATTAAAAAATGTACGTTTGAATCAAAAAGTGGTCATACATAGATTTACACATAAAATTTTAATAATCAATAAATATGCTTCCCATATCCAATACCTGTATTGTATTGATATATTTATTATAATAAGCATTACTTAAATCATAATTTGTTTACCAATTTAGGTTACTTTTCATTCATGAAAAGTAATTATTGCCTGTCGAGCATAACATATGTCCCGATCAGGCTTATTTTGCCTTTGATAAATATCAAACCAGGCTGAAAAAAATTTTTTCATCGGGTGGGCATAACATGCTTACCAACCCAGGTTACTTTTCATTCATGAAAAGTAATTATTGCCTGTCGAGCATAACATATGTCCCGATCAGGCTTATTTTGCCTTTGATAAATATCAAACCAGGCTGAAAAAAATTTTTTCATCGGGTGGGCATAACATGCTTACCAACCCAGGTTACTTTTCATTCATGAAAAGTAATTATTGCCTGTCGAGCATAACATATGTCCCGATCAGGCTTATTTTGCCTTTGATAAATATCAAACCAGGCTGAAAAAATTTTTTTCATCGGGTGGGCATAACATGTTTACCAACCCAGGTTACTTTTCATTCATGAAAAGTAATTATTGCCTGTCGAGCATAACATATGTCCCGATCAGGCTTATATTGCCATTGGTAAATATCAAACCAGGCTGAAAAAAATTTTTTCATCGGGTGGGCATAACATGTTTACCAACCCAGGTTACTTTTCATTCATGAAAAGTAATTATTGCCTGTCGAGCATAACATATGTCCCGATAAGGCTTATATTGCCATTGGTAAATATCAAACCAGGCTGAAAAAAATTCTTTCATCGGGTGGGCATAACATGTTTACCAACCCAGGTTACTTTTCATTCATGAAAAGTAATTATTGCCTGTCGAGCATAACATATGTCCCGATCAGGCTTATTTTGCCTTTGATAAATATCAAACCAGGCTGAAAAAAATTTTTTCATCGGGTGGGCATAACATGCTTACCAACCCAGGTTACTTTTCATTCATGAAAAGTAATTATTGCCTGTCGAGCATAACATATGTCCCGATCAGGCTTATTTTGCCTTTGATAAATATCAAACCAGGCTGAAAAAAATTTTTTCATCGGGTGGGCATAACATGCTTACCAACCCAGGTTACTTTTCATTCATGAAAAGTAATTATTGCCTGTCGAGCATAACATATGTCCCGATCAGGCTTATTTTGCCTTTGATAAATATCAAACCAGGCTGAAAAAAATTTTTTCATCGGGTGGGCATAACATGTTTACCAACCCAGGTTACTTTTCATTCATGAAAAGTAATTATTGCCTGTCGAGCATAACATATGTCCCGATCAGGCTTATATTGCCATTGGTAAATATCAAACCAGGCTGAAAAAAATTTTTTCATCGGGTGGGCATAACATGTTTACCAACCCAGGTTACTTTTCATTCATGAAAAGTAATTATTGCCTGTCGAGCATAACATATGTCCCGATAAGGCTTATATTGCCATTGGTAAATATCAAACCAGGCTGAAAAAAATTTTTTCATCGGGTGGGCATAACATGTTTACCAACCCAGGTTACTTTTCATTCATGAAAAGTAATTATTGCCTGTCGAGCATAAC
>NW_026578363.1:22500-25000 GCF_029603195.1 Condylostylus longicornis
TTACCCATTTAAAGTTTGAGAATAGGTTAAGGTCGTTTCGGCCCTAAGGCCTCTAATCATTCGCTTTACCAGATAAGATTATTTTATATAATATTTTTATGCACCAGCTATCCTGAGGGAAACTTCGGTGGGAACCAGCTACTAGATAGTTCGATAGGTCTTTCGCCCCTATACCCAATTCTGACAATCGATTTGCACGTCAGAACTGTTTCGGTCTTCCATCAGGGTTTCCCCTGACTTCTACCTGATCAGGTATAGTTCACCATCTTTCGGGTCACAGCATATATGCTCAAGGTACGTTCTAGTTAGAGGTATAAAAAATAATTAAAAATTATTTATATACATAACTATATAGAACGCCCCAGGATTGATATTATATATATAAAATTATATATATAATTTAATCCCATATTAACAGTTAAGTTAATTACGCCTTTAGATTTTATTTAAAATAAATTCTAATGACTTGCACACATGTTAGACTCCTTGGTCCGTGTTTCAAGACGGGTCCCGAAGGTATCCTAAATCTATAGCATTGCTAATCATATTAATGCATATAATAATTATATTAATATATAAATTAATATAATATTATAAAATTATAATAATATATAATTTACGCATTATATTGATTTTTTATCTGTCAATTATTTATCCGATAATATTTAAATTATATTATATAGAAAATAAATTTTCATATATAAAATAAACTTTTTAAATATATCTTATGATAAATATATATTTATTAACAGATTGCAATGTCCATATATGAAAAAATTGCACACCATCATTATTATATAATTATATAATATTTATAATGTTGAATTTTTCATATTTCATGGATGTTTAGGTTCATCGGGCTTAACCTCTAAACAGTTTCACGTACTATTTAACTCTCTATTCAGAGTTCTTTTCAACTTTCCCTCACGGTACTTGTTTGCTATCGGTCTCATGGTTATATTTAGTTTTAGATGGAGTTTACCACCCACTTAGTGCTGCACTATCAAGCAACACGACTCTTTGGAAATATCTTCTAATAATCATTAACGTCATACGGGCCTAGCACCCTCTATGGGTAAATGGCCTCGTTTAAGAAGGACTTAGACTGTTAATTTCTCATATTAGAATATAGATATTCCATACACTACATCGGATATTTGTATAAACAAAATCCTTTAGTGCTGAACTAGTTTCTTTTCGCTCGCCGCTACTAAGAAAATCCTAGTTAGTTTCTTTTCCTCCCCTAACTAATATGCTTAAATTCAGGGGGTAGTCTCATATGAGTTGAGGATGTTTTTAAGAATATTTTTAATTTTTCTTTTTAGTTGAAAACTAAATATATATAAGTTACTGTATTGTTTATATTATAAATAATATAATTTTATATAAGTTTTCCTCTTTAATGTATTAATACTAATTTATTAATACTAGGATATACTTATTTTTTTATTATATTTTATAATATAAGTAAAATATATATAATTGAATTTTAATATTATGGTATTCCTACCAGTAATATATCATGTGCTATAAATAATATAATTTAAAATTATATTATAAGCAACTTTATTAAATTATTCTTACAACCCTCAACCATATGTAGTCCATGCAGTATTAAATTTTTTAATAAATTTATATACTCTGTAGCATGGACTGCAATATGCGTTCAAAATGTCGATGTTCATGTGTCCTGCAGTTCACACGATGACGCACAGTTAGCTGCGTTCTTCATCGACCCATGAGCCAAGTGATCCACCGTTTAGAGTTTTATAAAATTTTTTTTTTATTTTCGTCAGATATATATCGATAATATATATACATTCTAAAACATATTAAAATATATAAATAATATAATCTATGTGCTGCGAATGTCTCTAACTTTCCTTTTATCCGTATCCCAACTGTTTTATACAAGAAAAGTTATTACCATAATATATGGACAACAACGTAAGAATATATTTTTATATATTTTCTATATTATAAATGATCGTATATTGTTTTATTTAAAATACTTCCATATTATATAATTAATATAATGATTTTTATTTTTTTTATATTATATTATTTCAGGGGGGATACACTTTGATACTATTAATGTTATATATTTGCAATAAATATATAACAGTATCAGATACATATATTTATTAAAATATACATATCGTATCCAATAAAGGTCGAATAAATGATATAATCATTAATTCTAGAGTTTCATGGACATTTTGACACCTCTTCGTTTTAAAAATCATTATTTAATATATAAAATTTCCATATTTATAAATATAATATAGATATTTATAATATTTTATTATATTAGAATATAATCTCATTATTATTTCTAATAATGGTTATACAAATATAATATCATTACTACTATATTAGATTATAATCGCATTATAAATAATGGTTATACAAATATAGTAGTTTTAGTGTTATTTGCTACATTAATATTTACTAATCATTCCTTACCTTACCATATCACACTCGATACTCAGATGGTTAC
>NW_026578363.1:30000-32500 GCF_029603195.1 Condylostylus longicornis
TCGGGTGGGCATAACATGTTTACCAACCCAGGTTACTTTTCATTCATGAAAAGTAATTATTGCCTGTCGAGCATAACATATGTCCCGATCAGGCTTATTTTGCCTTTGATAAATATCAAACCAGGCTGAAAAAAATTTTTTCATCGGGTGGGCATAACATGCTTACCAACCCAGGTTACTTTTCATTCATGAAAAGTAATTATTGCCTGTCGAGCATAACATATGTCCCGATCAGGCTTATTTTGCCTTTGATAAATATCAAACCAGGCTGAAAAAAATTTTTTCATCGGGTGGGCATAACATGCTTACCAACCCAGGTTACTTTTCATTCATGAAAAGTAATTATTGCCTGTCGAGCATAACATATGTCCCGATCAGGCTTATTTTGCCTTTGATAAATATCAAACCAGGCTGAAAAAAATTTTTTCATCGGGTGGGCATAACATGTTTACCAACCCAGGTTACTTTTCATTCATGAAAAGTAATTATTGCCTGTCGAGCATAACATATGTCCCGATCAGGCTTATATTGCCATTGGTAAATATCAAACCAGGCTGAAAAAAATTTTTTCATCGGGTGGGCATAACATGTTTACCAACCCAGGTTACTTTTCATTCATGAAAAGTAATTATTGCCTGTCGAGCATAACATATGTCCCGATAAGGCTTATATTGCCATTGGTAAATATCAAACCAGGCTGAAAAAAATTTTTTCATCGGGTGGGCATAACATGTTTACCAACCCAGGTTACTTTTCATTCATGAAAAGTAATTATTGCCTGTCGAGCATAACATATGTCCCGATCAGGCTTATTTTGCCTTTGATAAATATCAAACCAGGCTGAAAAAAATTTTTTCATCGGGTGGGCATAACATGCTTACCAACCCAGGTTACTTTTCATTCATGAAAAGTAATTATTGCCTGTCGAGCATAACATATGTCCCGATCAGGCTTATTTTGCCTTTGATAAATATCAAACCAGGCTGAAAAAATTTTTTCATCGGGTGGGCATAACATGTTTACCAACCCAGGTTACTTTTCACTTATGAAAAGTAATTATTGCCTGTCGAGCATAACATATGTCCCGATCAGGCTTATTTTGCCTTTGATAAATATCAAACCAGGCTGAAAAAAATTTTTTCATCGGGTGGGCATAACATGTTTACCAACCCAGGTTACTTTTCATTCATGAAAAGTAATTATTACCTGTCGAGCATAACATATTTCCCGATCAGGCTTATTTTGCCTTTGATAAATATCAAACCAGGCTGAAAAAAATTTTTTCATCGGGTGGGCATAACATGCTTACCAACCCAGGTTACTTTTCATTCATGAAAAGTAATTATTGCCTGTCGAGCATAACATATGTCCCGATCAGGCTTATTTTGCCTTTGATAAATATCAAACCAGGCTGAAAAAAATTTTTTCATCGGGTGGGCATAACATGTTTACCAACCCAGGTTACTTTTCATTCATGAAAAGTAATTATTGCCTGTCGAGCATAACATATGTCCCGATCAGGCTTATTTTGCCTTTGATAAATATCAAACCAGGCTGAAAAAAATTTTTTCATCGGGTGGGCATAACATGCTTACCAACCCAGGTTACTTTTCATTCATGAAAAGTAATTATTGCCTGTCGAGCATAACATATGTCCCGATCAGGCTTATTTTGCCTTTGATAAATATCAAACCAGGCTGAAAAAATTTTTTTCATCGGGTGGGCATAACATGTTTACCAACCCAGGTTACTTTTCACTTATGAAAAGTAATTATTGCCTGTCGAGCATAACATATGTCTCGTTCAGGTCTATGTTATTCCCATATCCAATACCTGCCACTGTATTGATATATAATAATAAGTATTACTTAAATCATTATTCATGCAGTAATACATTAAGAAAATACTTATTTGAAGTATTTATAGTAAGAATATACTTAACCTATCTTAACAACCACCACCACCACCTACCAATCAATATTACAAGCCTTCAATAGCAAATGTTTATCACCATTCCTATAATACATACTTATATATAGGTAAGTATAATAAGAATGTACTACTTAAGTACCAACGCCACTATTAATACTCATATGCAATTTTATAATACACACTTAATATACTTATAGTAAGTAATAAGAATGTAATAATAGTGGCTACCGCCATCGCCACTATTATACCCATATACAATTTTATAATACATACTTAATATACTTTTATAGTAAGTAATAAGAATGTAATAATAGTGGCTACCGCCATCGCCACTATTATACTCATATACAATTTTATAATATATACTTAATACTTTATAGTAAGTAATAAGAATGTACTAATAGTGGCTACCGCCATCGCCACTATTATACCCATATACTATTTTATAATTCATACTTAATACTTTATAGTAAGTAATAAGAATGTACTAATAGTGGCTACCGCCATCGCCACTATTATACCCATATACTATTTTATAATTCATACTTAATACTTTATAGTAAGTAAT
>NW_026578364.1:0-22400 GCF_029603195.1 Condylostylus longicornis
GATATTGTTGGAGATATTTAAAAAAATGTTTTGGAAAACTTTAAACGCGTTTTCTGGCTAAACTAGAAGAGATAGAGCGATTTTAAGCGATTTTTGTGATCACTGGGAATTCACAGATTCTGCCAATATATGATAATGGGATGTAGCAAAAATATTGTTGGAGATATTTAAAAAAATGTTTTGGAAAACTTTAAACGCGTTTTCTGGCTAAACTGTAAGAGATAGAGCGATTATAAGTGATTTTTGTGATCACTGGGAATTCACAGATTCTGCCAATATATGATAATAGGATGTAGCAAAAATATTGTTGGAGATATTTAAAAAAATCTTTTGGAAAACTTTAAACGCGTTTTCTGGCTAAACTAGAAGAGATAGAGCGATTTTAAGCGATTTTTGTGATCACTGGGAATTCACAGATTCTGCCAATATATGATAATGGGATGTAGCAAAAATATTGTTGGAGATATTTAAAAAAATTTTTTGGAAAACTTTAAACGCGTTTTCTGGCTAAACTAGAAGAGATAGAGCGATTTCAAGTGATTTTTGTGATCACTGGGAATTCAAAGATTCTGCCAATATATGATAATGGGATGTAGCAAAAATATTTTTGGAGATATTTAAAAAAATGTTTTGGAAAACTTTAAACGCATTTTCTGGCTAAACTAGAAGAGATAGAGCGATTTTAAGTGATTTTTGTGATCACTGGGAATTCACAGATT
The DNA here is from genome assembly GCF_029603195.1 of Condylostylus longicornis. Lineage (NCBI taxonomy): Eukaryota > Metazoa > Arthropoda > Insecta > Diptera > Dolichopodidae > Condylostylus > Condylostylus longicornis. The sequence goes on from NW_026578364.1 coordinate 720, forward strand.
CTGCAAATATATGATAATAGGATGTAGCAAAAATATTTTTGGAGATATTCAAAAAAATGTTTTGGAAAACTTTAAACGCGTTTTCTGGCTAAACTAGAAGAGATAGAGCGATTTTAAGTGATTTTTGTGATCACTGGGAATTCACAGATTCTGCCAATATATGATAATAGGATGTAGCAAAGATATTGTTGGAGATATTTAAAAAAATCTTTTGGAAAACTTTAAACGCGTTTTCTGGCTAAACTAGAAGAGATAGAGCGATTTTAAGTGATTTTTGTGATCACTGGGAATTCACAGATTCTGCCAATATATGATAATGGGATGTAGCAAAAATATTGTTGGAGATATTTAAAAAAAATGTTTTGGAAAACTTTAAACGCGTTTTCTGGCTAAACTAGAAGAGATAGAGCGATTTTAAGTGATTTTTGTGATCACTGGGAATTCACAGATTCTGCCAATATATGATAATAGGATGTAGCAAAAATATTGTTGGAGATATTTGAAAAAATCTTTTGGAAAACTTTAAACGCGTTTTCTGGCTAAACTAGAAGAGATAGAGCGATTTTAAGCGATTTTTGTGATCACTGGGAATTCACAGATTCTGCCAATATATGATAATGGGATGTAGCAAAAATATTTTTGGAGATATTTAAAAAAATATTTTGGAAAACTTTAAACGCGTTTTCTGGCTAAACTGTAAGAGATAGAGCTATTATAAGTGATTTTTGTGATCACTGGGAATTCACAGATTCTGCCAATATATGATAATAGGATGTAGCAAAAATATTGTTGGAGATATTTAAAAAAATTTTTTGGAAAACTTTAAACGCGTTTTCTGGCTAAACTAGAAGAGATAGAGCGATTTCAAGTGATTTTTGTGATCATTGGGAATTCAAAGATTCTGCCAATATATGATAATGGGATGTAGCAAAAATATTTTTGGAGATATTTAAAAAATTGTTTTGGAAAACTTTAAACGCGTTTTCTGGCTAAACTAGAAGAGATAGAGCGATTTTAAGCGATTTTTGTGATCACTGGGAATTCACAGATTCTGCCAATATATGATAATAGGATGTAGCAAAAATATTGTTGGAGATATTTAAAAAAATCTTTTGGAAAACTTTAAACGCGTTTTCTGGCTAAACTAGAAGAGATAGAGCGATTTTAAGCGATTTTTGTGATCACTGGGAATTCACAGATTCTGCCAATATATGATAATGGGATGTAGCAAAAATATTGTTGGAGATATTTAAAAAAATTTTTTGGAAAACTTTAAACGCGTTTTCTGGCTAAACTAGAAGAGATAGAGCGATTTCAAGTGATTTTTGTGATCACTGGGAATTCAAAGATTCTGCCAATATATGATAATGGGATGTAGCAAAAATATTTTTGGAGATATTTAAAAAATTGTTTTGGAAAACTTTAAACGCGTTTTCTGGCTAAACTAGAAGAGATAGAGCGATTTTAAGTGATTTTTGTGATCACTGGGAATTCACAGATTCTGCCAATATATGATAATAGGATGTAGCAAAAATATTTTTGGAGATATTTAAAAAAATGTTTTGGAAAACTTTAAACGCGTTTTCTGGCTAAACTAGAAGAGATAGAGCGATTTTAAGTGATTTTTGTGATCACTCGGAATTCACAGATTCTGCCAATATATGATAATAGGATGTAGCAAAAATATTTTCGGAGATATTTAAAAAAATATTTTGGAAAACTTTAAACGCGTTTTCTAGCTAAACTAGAAGAGATAGAGCGATTTTAAGTGATTTTTGTGATCGCTGGGAATTCACAGATTCTGCCAATATATGATAATGGGATGTAGCCAAAATATTTTTGGAGATATTTAGAAAAATGTTTTGGAAAACTTTAAACGCGTTTTCAGGCTAAACTAGAAGAGATAGAGCGATTTTAAGTGATTTTTGTGATCACTGGGAATTCACAGATTCTGCCAATATATGATAATGGGATGTAGCAAAAATATTTTTGGAGATATTTAAAAAAATGTTTTGGAAAACTTTAAACGCGTTTTCTGGCTAAACTAGAAGAGATAGAGCGATTTTAAGTGATTTTTGTGATCAGTGGGAATTCACAGATTCTGCAAATATATGATAATAGGATGTAGCAAAAATATTTTTGGAGATATTCAAAAAAATGTTTTGGAAAACTTTAAACGCGTTTTCTGGCTAAACTAGAAGAGATAGAGCGATTTTAAGTGATTTTTGTGATCACTGGGAATTCAAAGATTCTGCCAATATATGATAATAGGATGTAGCAAAAATATTGTTGGAGATATTTAAAAAAATCTTTTGGAAAACTTTAAACGCGTTTTCTGGCTAAACTAGAAGAGATAGAGCGATTTTAAGCGATTTTTGTGATCACTGGGAATTCACAGATTCTGCCAATATATGATAATGGGATGTAGGAAAAATATTGTTGGAGATATTTAAAAAATTTTTTTGGAAAACTTTAAACGCGTTTTCTGGCTAAACTAGAAGAGATTGAGCGATTTTAAGTGATTTTTGTGATCACTGGGAATTCACAGATTCTGCCAATATATGATAATGGGATGTAGCAAAAATATTGTTGGCGATATTTAAAAAAATGTTTTGGAAAACTTTAAACGCATTTTCTGGCTAAACTAGAAGAGATAGAGCGATTTTAAGTGATTTTTGTGATCACTGGGAATTCACAGATTCTGCAAATATATGATAATAGGATGTAGCAAAAATATTTTTGGAGATATTTAAAAAAATGTTTTGGAAAACTTTAAACGCGTTTTCTGGCTAAACTAGAAGAGATAGAGCGATTTTAAGTGATTTTTGTGATCACTGGGAATTCACAGATTCTGCCAATATATGATAATAGGATGTAGCAAAGATATTGTTGGAGATATTTAAAAAAATCTTTTGGAAAACTTTAAACGCGTTTTCTGGCTAAACTAGAAGAGATAGAGCGATTTTAAGCGATTTTTGTGATCACTGGGAATTCACAGATTCTGCCAATATATGATAATGGGATGTAGCAAAAATATTGTTGGAGATATTTAAAAAAATGTTTTGGAAAACTTTAAACGCGTTTTCTGGCTAAACTGTAAGAGATAGAGCGATTATAAGTGATTTTTGTGATCACTGGGAATTCACAGATTCTGCCAATATATGATAATAGGATGTAGCAAAAATATTGTTGGAGATATTTAAAAAAATCTTTTGGAAAACTTTAAACGCGTTTTCTGGCTAAACTAGAAGAGATAGAGCGATTTTAAGCGATTTTTGTGATCACTGGGAATTCACAGATTCTGCCAATATATGATAATGGGATGTAGCAAAAATATTGTTGGAGATATTTAAAAAAAATTTTTGGAAAACTTTAAACGCGTTTTCTGGCTAAACTAGAAGAGATAGAGCGATTTCAAGTGATTTTTGTGATCACTGGGAATTCAAAGATTCTGCCAATATATGATAATGGGATGTAGCAAAAATATTTTTGGAGATATTTAAAAAAATGTTTTGGAAAACTTTAAACGCATTTTCTGGCTAAACTAGAAGAGATAGAGCGATTTTAAGTGATTTTTGTGATCACTGGGAATTCACAGATTCTGCAAATATATGATAATAGGATGTAGCAAAAATATTTTTGGAGATATTCAAAAAAATGTTTTGGAAAACTTTAAACGCGTTTTCTGGCTAAACTAGAAGAGATAGAGCGATTTTAAGTGATTTTTGTGATCACTGGGAATTCACAGATTCTGCCAATATATGATAATAGGATGTAGCAAAGATATTGTTGGAGATATTTAAAAAAATCTTTTGGAAAACTTTAAACGCGTTTTCTGGCTAAACTAGAAGAGATAGAGCGATTTTAAGTGATTTTTGTGATCACTGGGAATTCACAGATTCTGCCAATATATGATAATGGGATGTAGCAAAAATATTGTTGGAGATATTTAAAAAAATGTTTTGGAAAACTTTAAACGCGTTTTCTGGCTAAACTAGAAGAGATAGAGCGATTTTAAGTGATTTTTGTGATCACTGGGAATTCACAGATTCTGCCAATATATGATAATAGGATGTAGCAAAAATATTGTTGGAGATATTTGAAAAAATCTTTTGGAAAACTTTAAACGCGTTTTCTGGCTAAACTAGAAGAGATAGAGCGATTTTAAGCGATTTTTGTGATCACTGGGAATTCACAGATTCTGCCAATATATGATAATGGGATGTAGCAAAAATATTTTTGGAGATATTTAAAAAAATATTTTGGAAAACTTTAAACGCGTTTTCTGGCTAAACTGTAAGAGATAGAGCTATTATAAGTGATTTTTGTGATCACTGGGAATTCACAGATTCTGCCAATATATGATAATAGGATGTAGCAAAAATATTGTTGGAGATATTTAAAAAAATTTTTTGGAAAACTTTAAACGCGTTTTCTGGCTAAACTAGAAGAGATAGAGCGATTTCAAGTGATTTTTGTGATCATTGGGAATTCAAAGATTCTGCCAATATATGATAATGGGATGTAGCAAAAATATTTTTGGAGATATTTAAAAAATTGTTTTGGAAAACTTTAAACGCGTTTTCTGGCTAAACTAGAAGAGATAGAGCGATTTTAAGCGATTTTTGTGATCACTGGGAATTCACAGATTCTGCCAATATATGATAATAGGATGTAGCAAAAATATTGTTGGAGATATTTAAAAAAATCTTTTGGAAAACTTTAAACGCGTTTTCTGGCTAAACTAGAAGAGATAGAGCGATTTTAAGCGATTTTTGTGATCACTGGGAATTCACAGATTCTGCCAATATATGATAATGGGATGTAGCAAAAATATTGTTGGAGATATTTAAAAAAATTTTTTGGAAAACTTTAAACGCGTTTTCTGGCTAAACTAGAAGAGATAGAGCGATTTCAAGTGATTTTTGTGATCACTGGGAATTCAAAGATTCTGCCAATATATGATAATGGGATGTAGCAAAAATATTTTTGGAGATATTTAAAAAATTGTTTTGGAAAACTTTAAACGCGTTTTCTGGCTAAACTAGAAGAGATAGAGCGATTTTAAGTGATTTTTGTGATCACTGGGAATTCACAGATTCTGCCAATATATGATAATGGGATGTAGCAAAAATATTTTTGGAGATATTTAAAAAAATGTTTTGGAAAACTTTAAACGCGTTTTCTGGCTAAACTAGAAGAGATAGAGCGATTTTAAGTGATTTTTGTGATCAGTGGGAATTCACAGATTCTGCAAATATATGATAATAGGATGTAGCAAAAATATTTTTGGAGATATTTAAAAAAATGTTTTGGAAAACTTTAAACGCGTTTTCTGGCTAAACTAGAAGAGATAGAGCGATTTTAAGTGATTTTTGTGATCACTGGGAATTCACAGATTCTGCCAATATATGATAATGGGATGTAGCAAAAATATTTTTGGAGATATTTAAAAAATGTTTTGGAAAACTTTAAACGCGTTTTCTGGCTAAACTAGAAGAGATAGAGCGATTTTAAGTGATTTTTGTGATCACTCGGAATTCACAGATTCTGCCAATATATGATAATAGGATGTAGCAAAAATATTTTTGGAGATATTTAAAAAATGTTTTGGAAAACTTTAAACGCGTTTTCTGGCTAAACTAGAAGAGATAGAGCGATTTTAAGTGATTTTTGTGATCGCTGGGAATTCACAGATTCTGCCAATATATGATAATAGGATGTAGCAAAAATATTGTTGGAGATATTTAAAAAAATGTTTTGGAAAACTTTAAACGCGTTTTCTGGCTAAACTAGAAGAGATAGAGCGATTTTAAGTGATTTTTGTGATCGCTGGGAATTCACAGATTCTGCCAATATATGATAATAGGATGTAGCAAAAATATTGTTGGAGATATTTAAAAAATGTTTTGGAAAACTTTAAACGCGTTTTCTGGCTAAACTAGAAGAGATAGAGCGATTTCAAGTGATTTTTGTGATCACTGGGAATTCAAAGATTCTGCCAATATATGATAATGGGATGTAGCAAAAATATTTTTGGAGATATTTAAAAAATTGTTTTGGAAAACTTTAAACGCGTTTTCTGGCTAAACTAGAAGAGATAGAGCGATTTTAAGTGATTTTTGTGATCACTGGGAATTCACAGATTCTGCCAATATATGATAATGGGATGTAGCAAAAATATTTTTGGAGATATTTAAAAAAATGTTTTGGAAAACTTTAAACGCGTTTTCTGGCTAAACTAGAAGAGATAGAGCGATTTTAAGTGATTTTTGTGATCAGTGGGAATTCACAGATTCTGCAAATATATGATAATAGGATGTAGCAAAAATATTTTTGGAGATATTTAAAAAAATGTTTTGGAAAACTTTAAACGCGTTTTCTGGCTAAACTAGAAGAGATAGAGCGATTTTAAGTGATTTTTGTGATCACTGGGAATTCACAGATTCTGCCAATATATGATAATGGGATGTAGCAAAAATATTTTTGGAGATATTTAAAAAATGTTTTGGAAAACTTTAAACGCGTTTTCTGGCTAAACTAGAAGAGATAGAGCGATTTTAAGTGATTTTTGTGATCACTCGGAATTCACAGATTCTGCCAATATATGATAATAGGATGTAGCAAAAATATTTTTGGAGATATTTAAAAAATGTTTTGGAAAACTTTAAACGCGTTTTCTGGCTAAACTAGAAGAGATAGAGCGATTTTAAGTGATTTTTGTGATCGCTGGGAATTCACAGATTCTGCCAATATATGATAATAGGATGTAGCAAAAATATTGTTGGAGATATTTAAAAAAATCTTTTGGAAAACTTTAAACGCGTTTTCTGGCTAAACTAGAAGAGATAGAGCGATTTTAAGTGATTTTTGTGATCACTGGGAATTCACAGATTCTGCCAATATATGATAATGGGATGTAGCAAAAATATTTTTGGAGATATTTAAAAAAATGTTTTGGAAAACTTTAAACGCGTTTTCTGGCTAAACTAGAAGAGATAGAGCGATTTTAAGTGATTTTTGTGATCACTGGGAATTCACAGATTCTGCCAATATATGATAATGGGATGTAGCAAAAATATTGTTGGAGATATTTAAAAAAATGTTTTGGAAAACTTTAAACGCGTTTTCTGGCTAAACTAGAAGAGATAGAGCGATTTTAAGTGATTTTTGTGATCACTGGGAATTCACAGATTCTGCCAATATATGATAATGGGATGTAGCAAAAATATTTTTGGAGATATTTAAAAAAATGTTTTGGAAAACTTTAAACGCGTTTTCTGGCTAAACTATAAGAGATAGAGCGATTTTAAGTGATTTTTGTGATCACTGGGAATTCACAGATTCTGCCAATATATGATAATAGGATGTAGCAAAAATATTTTTGGAGATATTTAAAAAAATATTTTGGAAAACTTTAAACGCGTTTTCTGGCTAAACTAGAAGAGATAGAGCGATTTTAAGTGATTTTTGTGATCACTCGGAATTCACAGATTCTGCCAATATATGATAATAGGATGTAGCAAAAATATTTTCGGAGATATTTAAAAAAATATTTTGGAAAACTTTAAACGCGTTTTCTAGCTAAACTAGAAGAGATAGAGCGATTTTAAGTGATTTTTGTGATCGCTGGGAATTCACAGATTCTGCCAATATATGATAATGGGATGTAGCCAAAATATTTTTGGAGATATTTAGAAAAATGTTTTGGAAAACTTTAAACGCGTTTTCTGGCTAAACTAGAAGAGATAGAGCGATTTTAAGTGATTTTTGTGATCACTGGGAATTCACAGATTCTGCCAATATATGATAATGGGATGTAGCAAAAATATTTTTGGAGATATTTAAAAAAATGTTTTGGAAAACTTTAAACGCGTTTTCTGGCTAAACTAGAAGAGATAGAGCGATTTTAAGTGATTTTTGTGATCAGTGGGAATTCACAGATTCTGCAAATATATGATAATAGGATGTAGCAAAAATATTTTTGGAGATATTTAAAAAAATGTTTTGGAAAACTTTAAACGCGTTTTCTGGCTAAACTAGAAGAGATAGAGCGATTTTAAGTGATTTTTGTGATCACTGGGAATTCACAGATTCTGCCAATATATGATAATGGGATGTAGCAAAAATATTTTTGGAGATATTTAAAAAATGTTTTGGAAAACTTTAAACGCGTTTTCTGGCTAAACTAGAAGAGATAGAGCGATTTTAAGTGATTTTTGTGATCACTGGGAATTCACAGATTCTGCCAATATATGATAATAGGATGTAGCAAAAATATTGTTGGAGATATTTAAAAAAATCTTTTGGAAAACTTTAAACGCGTTTTCTGGCTAAACTAGAAGAGATAGAGCGATTTTAAGTGATTTTTGTGATCACTTTGAATTCACAGATTCTGCCAATATATGATAATGGGATGTAGCAAAAATATTGTGGGAGATATTTAAAAAAATCTTTTGGAAAACTTTAAACGCGTTTTCTGGCTAAACTAGAAGAGATAGAGCGATTTTAAGTGATTTTTGTGATCACTGGGAATTCACAGATTCTGCCAATATATGATAATGGGATGTAGCAAAAATATTGTTGGAGATATTTAAAAAAATGTTTTGGAAAACTTTAAACGCGTTTTCTGGCTAAACTAGAAGAGATAGAGCGATTTTAAGTGATTTTTGTGATCACTGGGAATTCACAGATTCTGCCAATATATGATAATGGGATGTAGCAAAAATATTTTTGGAGATATTTAAAAAAATGTTTTGGAAAACTTTAAACGCGTTTTCTGGCTAAACTAGAAGAGATAGAGCGATTTTAAGTGATTTTTGTGATCACTGGGAATTCACAGATTCTGCAAATATATGATAATAGGATGTAGCAAAAATATTTTTGGAGATATTTAAAAAAATGTTTTGGAAAACTTTAAACGCGTTTTCTGGCTAAACTAGAAGAGATAGAGCGATTTTAAGTGATTTTTGTGATCACTGGGAATTCACAGATTCTGCCAATATATGATAATGGGATGTAGCAAAAATATTTTTGGAGATATTTAAAAAAATGTTTTGGAAAACTTTAAACGCGTTTTCTGGCTAAACTAGAAGAGATAGAGCGATTTTAAGTGATTTTTGTGATCACTGGGAATTCACAGATTCTGCCAATATATGATAATGGGATGTAGCAAAAATATTGTTGGAGATATTTAAAAAAATGTTTTGGAAAACTTTAAACGCGTTTTCTGGCTAAACTAGAAGAGGTAGAGCGATTTTAAGTGATTTTTGTGATCACTGGGAATTCACAGATTCTGCCAATATATGATAATGGGATGTAGCAAAAATATTTTTGGAGATATTTAAAAAAATGTTTTGGAAAACTTTAAACGCGTTTTCTGGCTAAACTAGAAGAGATAGAGCGATTTTAAGTGATTTTTGTGATCACTGGGAATTCACAGATTCTGCCAATATATGATAATGGGATGTAGCAAAAATATTGTTGGAGATATTTAAAAAAATGTTTTGGAAAACTTTAAACGCGTTTTCTGGCTAAACTAGAAGAGGTAGAGCGATTTTAAGTGATTTTTGTGATCACTGGGAATTCACAGATTCTGCCAATATATGATAATGGGATGTAGCAAAAATATTTTCGGAGATATTTAAAAAAATATTTTGGAAAACTTTAAACGCGTTTTCTAGCTAAACTAGAAGAGATAGAGCGATTTTAAGTGATTTTTGTGATCGCTGGGAATTCACAGATTCTGCAAATATATGATAATAGGATGTAGCAAAAATATTTTTGGAGATATTTAAAAAAATGTTTTGGAAAACTTTAAACGCGTTTTCTGGCTAAACTAGAAGAGATAGAGCGATTTTAAGTGATTTTTGTGATCACTGGGAATTCACAGATTCTGCAAATATATGATAATAGGATGTAGCAAAAATATTTTTGGAGATATTTAAAAAAATGTTTTGGAAAACTTTAAACGCGTTTTCTAGCTAAACTAGAAGAGATAGAGCGATTTTAAGTGATTTTTGTGATCGCTGGGAATTCACAGATTCTGCAAATATATGATAATAGGATGTAGCAAAAATATTTTTGGAGATATTTAAAAAAATGTTTTGGAAAACTTTAAACGCGTTTTCTGGCTAAACTAGAAGAGATAGAGCGATTTTAAGTGATTTTTGTGATCACTGGGAATTCACAGATTCTGCAAATATATGATAATAGGTTGTAGCAAAAATATTTTTGGAGATATTTAAAAAAATGTTTTGGAAAACTTTAAACGCGTTTTCTAGCTAAACTAGAAGAGATAGAGCGATTTTAAGTGATTTTTGTGATCGCTGGGAATTCACAGATTCTGCAAATATATGATAATAGGATGTAGCAAAAATATTTTTGGAGATATTTAAAAAAATGTTTTGGAAAACTTTAAACGCGTTTTCTGGCTAAACTAGAAGAGATAGAGCGATTTTAAGTGATTTTTGTGATCACTGGGAATTCACAGATTCTGCAAATATATGATAATAGGATGTAGCAAAAATATTTTTGGAGATATTTAAAAAAATGTTTTGGAAAACTTTAAACGCGTTTTCTAGCTAAACTAGAAGAGATAGAGCGATTTTAAGTGATTTTTGTGATCGCTGGGAATTCACAGATTCTGCAAATATATGATAATAGGATGTAGCAAAAATATTTTTGGAGATATTTAAAAAAATGTTTTGGAAAACTTTAAACGCGTTTTCTGGCTAAACTAGAAGAGATAGAGCGATTTTAAGTGATTTTTGTGATCACTGGGAATTCACAGATTCTGCAAATATATGATAATAGGATGTAGCAAAAATATTTTTGGAGATATTTAAAAAAATGTTTTGGAAAACTTTAAACGCGTTTTCTAGCTAAACTAGAAGAGATAGAGCGATTTTAAGTGATTTTTGTGATCACTGGGAATTCACAGATTCTGCAAATATATGATAATAGGATGTAGCAAAAATATTTTTGGAGATATTTAAAAAAATGTTTTGGAAAACTTTAAACGCATTTTCTAGCTAAACTAGAAGAGATAGAGCGATTTTAAGTGATTTTTGTGATCGCTGGGAATTCACAGATTCTGCAAATATATGATAATAGGATGTAGCAAAAATATTTTTGGAGATATTTAAAAAAATGTTTTGGAAAACTTTAAACGCGTTTTCTGGCTAAACTAGAAGAGATAGAGCGATTTTAAGTGATTTTTGTGATCACTGGGAATTCACAGATTCTGCAAATATATGATAATAGGTTGTAGCAAAAATATTTTTGGAGATATTTAAAAAAATGTTTTGGAAAACTTTAAACGCGTTTTCTAGCTAAACTAGAAGAGATAGAGCGATTTTAAGTGATTTTTGTGATCGCTGGGAATTCACAGATTCTGCAAATATATGATAATAGGATGTAGCAAAAATATTTTTGGAGATATTTAAAAAAATGTTTTGGAAAACTTTAAACGCGTTTTCTGGCTAAACTAGAAGAGATAGAGCGATTTTAAGTGATTTTTGTGATCACTGGGAATTCACAGATTCTGCAAATATATGATAATAGGATATTTAAAAAAATGTTTTGGAAAACTTTAAACGCGTTTTCTAGCTAAACTAGAAGAGATAGAGCGATTTTAAGTGATTTTTGTGATCACTCGGAATTCACAGATTCTGCCAATATATGATAATAGGATGTAGCAAAAATATTTTCGGAGATATTTAAAAAAATATTTTGGAAAACTTTAAACGCGTTTTCTAGCTAAACTAGAAGAGATAGAGCGATTTTAAGTGATTTTTGTGATCGCTGGGAATTCACAGATTCTGCCAATATATGATAATGGGATGTAGCCAAAATATTTTTGGAGATATTTAGAAAAATGTTTTGGAAAACTTTAAACGCGTTTTCTGGCTAAACTAGAAGAGATAGAGCGATTTTAAGTGATTTTTGTGATCAGTGGGAATTCACAGATTCTGCAAATATATGATAATAGGATGTAGCAAAAATATTTTTGGAGATATTTAAAAAAATGTTTTGGAAAACTTTAAACGCGTTTTCTGGCTAAACTAGAAGAGATAGAGCGATTTTAAGTGATTTTTGTGATCACTGGGAATTCACAGATTCGGCCAATATATGATAATGGGATGTAGCAAAAATATTTTTGGAGATATTTAAAAAATGTTTTGGAAAACTTTAAACGCGTTTTCTGGCTAAACTAGAAGAGATAGAGCGATTTTAAGTGATTTTTGTGATCACTGGGAATTCACAGATTCTGCCAATATATGATAATGGGATGTAGCAAAAATATTTTTGGAGATATTTAAAAAAATGTTTTGGAAAACTTTAAACGCGTTTTCTGGCTAAACTAGAAGAGATAGAGCGATTTTAAGTGATTTTTGTGATCACTGGGAATTCACAGATTCTGCAAATATATGATAATAGGATGTAGCAAAAATATTTTTGGAGATATTTAAAAAAATGTTTTGGAAAACTTTAAACGCGTTTTCTGGCTAAACTAGAAGAGATAGAGCGATTTTAAGTGATTTTTGTGATCACTGGGAATTCACAGATTCTGCCAATATATGATAATGGGATGTAGCAAAAATATTTTTGGAGATATTTAAAAAAATGTTTTGGAAAACTTTAAACGCGTTTTCTGGCTAAACTAGAAGAGATAGAGCGATTTTAAGTGATTTTTGTGATCACTGGGAATTCACAGATTCTGCCAATATATGATAATGGGATGTAGCAAAAATATTTTTGGAGATATTTAAAAAAATGTTTTGGAAAACTTTAAACGCGTTTTCTGGCTAAACTAGACGAGATAGAGCGATTTTAAGTGATTTTTGTGATCACTGGGAATTCACAGATTCTGCCAATATATGATAATGGGATGTAGCAAAAATATTTTTGGAGATATTTAAAAAAATGTTTTGGAAAACTTTAAACGCGTTTTCTGGCTAAACTAGAAGAGATAGAGCGATTTTAAGTGATTTTTGTGATCAGTGGGAATTCACAGATTCTGCAAATATATGATAATAGGATGTAGCAAAAATATTTTTGGAGATATTTAAAAAAATGTTTTGGAAAACTTTAAACGCGTTTTCTGGCTAAACTAGAAGAGATAGAGCGATTTTAAGTGATTTTTGTGATCACTCGGAATTCACAGATTCTGCCAATATATGATAAAAGGATGTAGCAAAAATATTTTCGGAGATATTTAAAAAAATATTTTGGAAAACTTTAAACGCGTTTTCTAGCTAAACTAGAAGAGATAGAGCGATTTTAAGTGATTTTTGTGATCACTGGGAATTCACAGATTCTGCCAATATATGATAATGGGATGTAGCAAAAATATTTTTGGAGATATTTAAAAAAATGTTTTGGAAAACTTTAAACGCGTTTTCTGGCTAAACTAGAAGAGATAGAGCGATTTTAAGTGATTTTTGTGATCACTGGGAATTCACAGATTCTGCCAATATATGATAATGGGATGTAGCAAAAATATTGTTGGAGATATTTAAAAAAATGTTTTGGAAAACTTTAAACGCGTTTTCTGGCTAAACGAGAAGAGGTAGAGCGATTTTAAGTGATTTTTGTGATCACTGGGAATTCACAGATTCTGCCAATATATGATAATGGGATGTAGCAAAAATATTTTTGGAGATATTTAAAAAAATGTTTTGGAAAACTTTAAACGCGTTTTCTGGCTAAACTAGAAGAGATAGAGCGATTTTAAGTGATTTTTGTGATCACTGGGAATTCACAGATTCTGCCAATATATGATAATGGGATGTAGCAAAAAATATTGTTGGAGATATTTAAAAAAATGTTTTGGAAAACTTTAAACGCGTTTTCTGGCTAAACTAGAAGAGGTAGAGCGATTTTAAGTGATTTTTGTGATCACTGGGAATTCACAGATTCTGCCAATATATGATAATGGGATGTAGCAAAAATATTTTCGGAGATATTTAAAAAAATATTTTGGAAAACTTTAAACGCGTTTTCTAGCTAAACTAGAAGAGATAGAGCGATTTTAAGTGATTTTTGTGATCGCTGGGAATTCACAGATTCTGCAAATATATGATAATAGGATGTAGCAAAAATATTTTTGGAGATATTTAAAAAAAATGTTTTGGAAAACTTTAAAACGCGTTTTCTGGCTAAACTAGAAGAGATAGAGCGATTTTAAGTGATTTTTGTGATCACTGCGAATTCACAGATTCTGCAAATATATGATAATAGGATGTAGCAAAAATATTTTTGGAGATATTTAAAAAAATGTTTTGGAAAACTTTAAACGCGTTTTCTAGCTAAACTAGAAGAGATAGAGCGATTTTAAGTGATTTTTGTGATCGCTGGGAATTCACAGATACTGCAAATATATGATAATAGGATGTAGCAAAAATATTTTTGGAGATATTTAAAAAAATGTTTTGGAAAACTTTAAACGCGTTTTCTGGCTAAACTAGAAGAGATAGAGCGATTTTAAGTGATTTTTGTGATCACTGGGAATTCACAGATTCTGCAAATATATGATAATGGGATGTAGCAAAAATATTTTTGGAGATATTTAAAAAAATGTTTTGGAAAACTTTAAACGCGTTTTCTAGCTAAACTAGAAGAGATAGAGCGATTTTAAGTGATTTTTGTGATCACTGGGAATTCACAGATTCTGCCAATATATGATAATGGGATGTAGCAAAAATATTGTTGGAGATATTTAAAAAAATGTTTTGGAAAACTTTAAACGCGTTTTCTGGCTAAACGAGAAGAGGTAGAGCGATTTTAAGTGATTTTTGTGATCACTGGGAATTCACAGATTCTGCAATATATGATAATGGGATGTAGCAAAAATATTTTTGGAGATATTTAAAAAAAATGTTTTGGAAAACTTTAAACGCGTTTTCTGGCTAAACTAGAAGAGATAGAGCGATTTTAAGTGATTTTTGTGATCACTGGGGAATTCACAGATTCTGCCAATATATGATAATGGGATGTAGCAAAAATATTGTTGGAGATATTTAAAAAAATGTTTTGGAAAACTTTAAACGCGTTTTCTGGCTAAACTAGAAGAGGTAGAGCGATTTTAAGTGATTTTTTGTGATCACTGGGAATTCACAGATTCTGCCAATATATGATAATGGGATGTAGCAAAAATATTTTTGGAGATATTTAAAAAAATGTTTTGGAAAACTTTAAACGCGTTTTCTGGCTAAACTAGAAGAGATAGAGCGATTTTAAGTGATTTTTGTGATCACTGGGAATTCACAGATTCTGCCAATATATGATAATGGGATGTAGCAAAAATATTGTTGGAGATATTTAAAAAAATATTTTGGAAAACTTTAAACGCGTTTTCTAGCTAAACTAGAAGAGATAGAGCGATTTTAAGTGATTTTTGTGATCACTGGGAATTCACAGATTCTGCCAATATATGATAATGGGATGTAGCAAAAATATTTTTGGAGATATTTAAAAAAATGTTTTGGAAAACTTTAAACGCGTTTTCTAGCTAAACTAGAAGAGATAGAGCGATTTTAAGTGATTTTTGTGATCGCTGGGAATTCACAGATTCTGCAAATATATGATAATAGGATGTAGCAAAAATATTTTTGGAGATATTTAAAAAAATGTTTTGGAAAACTTTAAACGCGTTTTCTGGCTAAACGAGAAGAGGTAGAGCGATTTTAAGTGATTTTTGTGATCACTGGGAATTCACAGATTCTGCCAATATATGATAATGGGATGTAGCAAAAATATTTTTGGAGATATTTAAAAAAATGTTTTGGGAAAACTTTAAACGCGTTTTCTGGCTAAACTAGAAGAGATAGAGCGATTTTAAGTGATTTTTGTGATCACTGGGAATTCACAGATTCTGCCAATATATGATAATGGGATGTAGCAAAAATATTGTTGGAGATATTTAAAAAAATGTTTTGGAAAACTTTAAAACGCGTTTTCTGGCTAAACTAGAAGAGGTAGGAGCGATTTTAAGTGATTTTTGTGATCACTGGGAATTCACAGATTCTGCCAATATATGATAATGGGATGTAGCAAAAATATTTTCGGAGATATTTAAAAAAATATTTTGGAAAACTTTAAACGCGTTTTCTAGCTAAACTAGAAGAGATAGAGCGATTTTAAGTGATTTTTGTGATCGCTGGGAATTCACAGATTCTGCAAATATATGATAATAGGATGTAGCAAAAATATTTTTGGAGATATTTAAAAAAATGTTTTGGAAAACTTTAAACGCGTTTTCTGGCTAAACTAGAAGAGATAGAGCGATTTTAAGTGATTTTTGTGATCACTGCGAATTCACAGATTCTGCAAATATATGATAATAGGATGTAGCAAAAATATTTTTGGAGATATTTAAAAAAATGTTTTGGAAAACTTTAAACGCGTTTTCTAGCTAAACTAGAAGAGATAGAGCGATTTTAAGTGATTTTTGTGATCGCTGGGAATTCACAGATACTGCAAATATATGATAATAGGATGTAGCAAAAATATTTTTGGAGATATTTAAAAAAATGTTTTGGAAAACTTTAAACGCGTTTTCTGGCTAAACTAGAAGAGATAGAGCGATTTTAAGTGATTTTTGTGATCACTGGGAATTCACAGATTCTGCAAATATATGATAATGGGATGTAGCAAAAATATTTTTGGAGATATTTAAAAAAATGTTTTGGAAAACTTTAAACGCGTTTTCTAGCTAAACTAGAAGAGATAGAGCGATTTTAAGTGATTTTTGTGATCACTGGGAATTCACAGATTCTGCAAATATATGATAATAGGATGTAGCAAAAATATTTTTGGAGATATTTAAAAAAATGTTTTGGAAAACTTTAAACGCGTTTTCTAGCTAAACTAGAAGAGATAGAGCGATTTTAAGTGATTTTTGTGATCGCTGGGAATTCACAGATTCTGCAAATATATGATAATAGGATGTAGCAAAAATATTTTTGGAGATATTTAAAAAAATGTTTTGGAAAACTTTAAACGCGTTTTCTGGCTAAACTAGAAGAGATAGAGCGATTTTAAGTGATTTTTGTGATCACTGGGAATTCACAGATTCTGCAAATATATGATAATAGGTTGTAGCAAAAATATTTTTGGAGATATTTAAAAAAATGTTTTGGAAAACTTTAAACGCGTTTTCTAGCTAAACTAGAAGAGATAGAGCGATTTTAAGTGATTTTTGTGATCGCTGGGAATTCACAGATTCTGCAAATATATGATAATAGGATGTAGCAAAAATATTTTTGGAGATATTTTAAAAAAATGTTTTGGAAAACTTTAAACGCGTTTTCTGGCTAAACTAGAAGAGGATAGAGCGATTTTAAGTGATTTTTGTGATCACTGGGAATTCACAGATTCTGCCAAATATATGATAATAGGATATTTAAAAAAATGTTTTGGAAAACTTTAAACGCGTTTTCTAGCTAAACTAGAAGAGATAGAGCGATTTTAAGTGATTTTTGTGATCACTCGGAATTCACAGATTCTGCCAATATATGATAATAGGATGTAGCAAAAATATTTTCGGAGATATTTAAAAAAATATTTTGGAAAACTTTAAACGCGTTTTCTAGCTAAACTAGAAGAGATAGAGCGATTTTAAGTGATTTTTGTGATCGCTGGGGAATTCACAGATTCTGCCAATATATGATAATGGGATGTAGCCAAAATATTTTTGGAGATATTTAGAAAAATGTTTTGGAAAACTTTAAACGCGTTTTCTGGCTAAACTAGAAGAGATAGAGCGATTTTAAGTGATTTTTGTGATCAGTGGGAATTCACAGATTCTGCAAATATATGATAATAGGATGTAGCAAAAATATTTTTGGAGATATTTAAAAAATGTTTTGGAAAACTTTAAACGCGTTTTCTGGCTAAACTAGAAGAGATAGAGCGATTTTAAGTGATTTTTGTGATCACTGGGAATTCACAGATTCGGCCAATATATGATAATGGGATGTAGCAAAAATATTTTTGGAGATATTTAAAAAATGTTTTGGAAAACTTTAAACGCGTTTTCTGGCTAAACTAGAAGAGATAGAGCGATTTTAAGTGATTTTTGTGATCACTGGGAATTCACAGATTCTGCCAATATATGATAATGGGATGTAGCAAAAATATTTTTGGAGATATTTAAAAAAATGTTTTGGAAAACTTTAAACGCGTTTTCTGGCTAAACTAGAAGAGATAGAGCGATTTTAAGTGATTTTTGTGATCACTGGGAATTCACAGATTCTGCAAATATATGATAATAGGATGTAGCAAAAAATATTTTTGGAGATATTTAAAAAAATGTTTTGGAAAACTTTAAACGCGTTTTCTGGCTAAACTAGAAGAGATAGAGCGATTTTAAGTGATTTTTGTGATCACTGGGAATTCACAGATTCTGCCAATATATGATAATGGGATGTAGCAAAAATATTTTTGGAGATATTTAAAAAAATGTTTTGGAAAACTTTAAACGCGTTTTCTGGCTAAACTAGAAGAGATAGAGCGATTTTAAGTGATTTTTGTGATCAGTGGGAATTCACAGATTCTGCAAATATATGATAATAGGATGTAGCAAAAAATATTTTTGGAGATATTTAAAAAAATGTTTTGGAAAACTTTAAACGCGTTTTCTGGCTAAACTAGAAGAGATAGAGCGATTTTAAGTGATTTTTGTGATCCACTCGGAATTCACAGATTCTGCCAATATATGATAAAAGGATGTAGCAAAAATATTTTCGGAGATATTTAAAAAAATATTTTGGAAAACTTTAAACGCGTTTTCCTGGCTAAACTAGAAGAGATAGAGCGATTTTAAGCGATTTTTGTGATCACTGGGAATTCACAGATTCTGCCAATATATGATAATGGGATGTAGCAAAAATATTTTTGGAGATATTTAAAAAAATGTTTTGGAAAACTTTAAACGCGTTTTCTGGCTAAACTAGAAGAGATAGAGCGATTTTAAGTGATTTTTGTGATCACTGGGAATTCACAGATTCTGCCAATATATGATAATGGGATGTAGCAAAAATATTTTTGGAGATATTTAAAAAAATGTTTTGGAAAACTTTAAACGCGTTTTCTGGCTAAACTAGAAGAGATAGAGCGATTTTAAGTGATTTTTGTGATCACTGGGAATTCACAGATTCTGCCAATATATGATAATGGGATGTAGCAAAAATATTGTTGAGATATTTAAAAAATTGTTTTGGAAAACTTTAAACGCGTTTTCTGGCTAAACTAGAAGAGGTAGAGCGATTTTAAGTGATTTTTGTGATCACTGGGAATTCACAGATTCTGCCAATATATGATAAAAGGATGTAGCAAAAATATTTTCGGAGATATTTAAAAAAATATTTTGGAAAACTTTAAACGCGTTTTCTAGCTAAACTAGAAGAGATAGAGCGATTTTAAGTGATTTTTGTGATCGCTGGGAATTCACAGATGCTGCAAATATATGATAATAGGATGTAGCAAAAATATTTTTGGAGATATTTAAAAAAATGTTTTAGAAAACTTTAAACGCGTTTTCTGGCTAAACTAGAAGAGATAGAGCGATTTTAAGTGATTTTTGTGATCACTGGGGAATTCACAGATTCGGCCAATATATGATAATGGGATGTAGCAAAAATATTTTTGGAGATATTTAAAAAATGTTTTGGAAAACCTTAAACGCGTTTTCTGGCTAAACTAGAAGAGATAGAGCGATTTTAAGTGATTTTTGTGATCACTGGGAATTCACAGATTCTGCCAATATATGATAATAGGATGTAGCAAAAATATTGTTGGAGATATTTAAAAAAATCTTTTGGAAAACTTTAAACGCGTTTTCTGGCTAAACTAGAAGAGATAGAGCGATTTTAAGTGATTTTTGTGATCACTGGGAATTCACAGATTCTGCCAATATATGATAATGGGATGTAGCAAAAATATTGTTGGAGATATTTAAAAAAAATCTTTTGGAAAACTTTAAACGCGTTTTCTGGCTAAACTAGAAGAGATAGAGCGATTTTAAGTGATTTTTGTGATCACTGGGAATTCACAGATTCTGCCAATATATGATAATGGGATGTAGCAAAAAATATTGTTGGAGATATTTAAACAAATGTTTTGGAGAACTTTAAACGCGTTTTCTGGCTAAACTAGAAGAGATAGAGCGATTTTAAGTGATTTTTGTGATCACTGGGAATTCACAGATTCTGCCAATATATGATAATGGGATGTAGCAAAAATATTTTTGGAGATATTTAAAAAAATGTTTTGGAAAACTTTAAACGCGTTTTCTGGCTAAACTAGAAGAGATAGAGCGATTTTAAGTGATTTTTGTGATCACTGGGAATTCACCAGATTCTGCAAATATATGATAATAGGATGTAGCAAAAATATTTTTGGAGATATTTAAAAAATGTTTTGGAAAACTTTAAACACGTTTTCTGGCTAAACTAGAAGAGATAGAGCGATTTTAAGTGATTTTTGTGATCACTGGGAATTCACAGATTCTGCCAATATATGATAATGGGATGTAGCCAAAAATATTTTTGGAGATATTTAAAAAAATGTTTTGGAAAACTTTAACGCGTTTTCTGGCTAAACTAGAAGAGATAGAGCGATTTTAAGTGATTTTTGTGATCACTGGGGAATTCACAGATTCTGCCAATATATGATAATGGGATGTAGCAAAAATATTGTTGGAGATATTTAAAAAATTGTTTTGGAAAACTTTAAACGCGTTTTCTGGCTAAACTAGAAGAGGTAGAGCGATTTTAAGTGATTTTTCTGATCACTGGAATTCACAGATTCTGCCAATATATGATAATGGGATGTAGCAAAAATATTTTTGGAGATATTTAAAAAAATGTTTTGGAAAACTTTAAACGCGTTTTCTGGCTAAACTAGAAGAGATAGAGCGATTTTAAGTGATTTTTGTGATCACTGGGGAATTCACAGATTCTGCCAACATATGATAATGGGATGTAGCAAAAACATTGTTGGAGATATTTAAAAAAATGTTTTGGGAAACTTTAAACGCGTTTTCTGGCTAAACTAGAAGAGATAGAGCGATTTCAAGTGATTTTTGTGATCACTGGGAATTCAAAGATTCTGCCAATATATGATAATGGGATGTAGCAAAAATATTTTTGGAGATATTTAAAAAAATCTTTTGGAAAACTTTAAACGCGTTTTCTGGCTAAACTAGAAGAGATAGAGCGATTTTAAGTGATTTTTGTGATCACTGGGAATTCACAGATTCTGCCAATATATGATAATGGGATGTAGCAAAAATATTTTTGGAGATATTTAAAAAAAATGTTTTGGAAAACTTTAAACGCGTTTTCTGGCTAAACTAGAAGAGATAGAGCGATTTTAAGTGATTTTTGTGATCACTGGGAATTCACAGATTCTGCAAATATATGATAATAGGATGTAGCAAAAATATTTTTGGAGATATTTAAAAAAATGTTTTGGAAAACTTTAAACGCGTTTTCTGGCTAAACTAGAAGAGATAGAGCGATTTTAAGCGATTTTTGTGATCACTGGGAATTCACAGATTCTGCCAATATATGATAATGGGATGTAGCAAAAATATTGTTGGAGATATTTAAAAAAAATGTTTTGGAAAACTTTAAACGCGTTTTCTGGCTAAACTAGAAGAGATAGAGCGATTTC
>NW_026578365.1:0-35548 GCF_029603195.1 Condylostylus longicornis
GAACTCGCTCCCAGCGCTGTTTTGAATTGATTCCGTAAAAACTCTACAAGAACAAAAGTCGATTTTTATCAGCAAGTCATCCCCGTGGAACAGAAACCATGGAACAGAACCATGGAACAGAACCATGGAACAGAACCATGGAACAGAACCATGGAACAGAACCATGGAACAGAACCATGGAACAGAACCATGGAACAGAACCATGGAACAGAACCATGGAACAGAACCATGCAACAGAGCAAGACTATCAGACATCAAACTCCTGATCCCTACTTTCCATAGCGCTGTATTCTTTCGGCGCGTCTGATTGATTCGATACTCCAAGGTTTTCCTTTCGGCTTTTTTCACGCGCTTTTTTCTCGACGTTTCCTTTGGATGGAAAATTTCCCCCCGCCGTGAATTCAACCAAAGTTCAGTCTCATGTGGATCATCGAAAACAGGCTTTCTGAAGAAAGGATTCCACACAATGACTTGTAGGAAGACGTTCTAGAGCCATCTATGCATGGACCCTCATCCACAGAGACACAACTCTTGGAAAACACTGAGTGATAACTCCCTTACCCCCGATTTCCCAACAACATGCCGCAATTTATGAGCATCGAGAAACATTAATGGAGCAGAATAATCGCATCCGGGATGGTCGCATCGAATGTGATCTTCATCGACATGTTGTTTGTATCGATCTGGATGGGAAAATGTTTTATCACAAACATTACAATTGATGGTTGAGTCGTTTCCTCTAAAACAAAGAAATGAAGATATTGATTCAAATTTAAAGATTGACTATATTCAGATCTCAAGAGTGATTCAGATCTCAATAATGATCTGCGGCTGTCGCTTTTCATCTCAGTGAAGCCGGTTAAAAAAAAGATGTATCGGATATGGAAATAACAGATTTCAGTGTACCTTTGCCGTTTCCTCGGCGCCGAATTGAAATCATTGAAATTGCCACGAGCGATTTGTTTGTGGCTCGCTAGGAGGAAATCCTGGAGGCGGGGGCGGAATGGAAGGAAGAGACTTATGTGAGAAGAACGTTGGAGCAGAATTTGAGTGAGGAATAGGAGGAGGGGGTGGAATACAATGGTGGGAGGAATGGGAATGCTGGGAGGGATCCGACGGTTGATAGGGATGATTTGTGGATTGGTGAGAGATTCCATAGGGACCACTGGAGCGCTGGTGCTGACTACCATGGGAGGGTTGGTGCTGAGTACCATGGGAGGGTTGGTGCTGATTACTATGGGAGGGCTGATGTTGGATGGGAATACTGAAGGATTGCTGTTGTTGAATCGGAAATGACGTCGGGGAAGATTGATGCGGTCCCCTATGCGATGAGTTGGGAGACTGCCGTGAGACGGATCCTAGTGTGTTGGAAGGTTGGTCCATTCTGGGACATGGATGTTCGTACGGGGATGTTGGATTTGTAATGCGTGAATACGACGGTGGAATACCAAACTGAGGGTGGCAATGGTGGGGTTCCTGGTTTGGACTAGGAGCGGAATAAGGAGATGGATTGAGAGACTGGCAGGGGGAAGAATTTCTGAGTACTGGAGAAAAGTGACCTTCTAGACGCTGCTGATGAGACTCTTGAGGGGACGATTGGCTGAATGGAGAGAAGCGCGCGGGAGACAGTTGTTGGGAATACTGGTCGGTATTGGGATACGGGGAGTGGATTGATTGAGAGTCGATTTCTGAAGGAGGAAAAGGGACGGAGTCTGGTGAAGGAGGAAAACCACGAAAGAAGGAAGAGGGTGTTTGGTTTTGCGTAAAAGACGGCCGGGCTGGAATGTGATAAACGTCTCGATTGTGAGAAATAGGAGGGGGGTTTGGTTGGATTTGCGATGTATAGGAGGGTCCATAGTTCATACGAGGTTGGGAAGAAATCGACTGAAAAGAATTCTCCGCAGTTGGTTGTTGCATCCGTGAAGAATTTCTCCATGGCCTCCGATCTGGTGGATCGAAAGGCACTCCTGACACTAACGAATCCACGCTCATTGAAGAACGATTCAAGTTGTGAGTAGCACCACGAAGCACTGTAGAGCTATTCCTTTCTCCAGTATACTCTTCGTTGCGAATACAACCCTCTTCCTCGTCCGAATCGATCACATCCGTAACAATCTGAGAATTTCCTGGGCCTGCGTGCTGAAGGCCAAAACAGGGCTGATGGTACATCGCCAAATAAATGACAAAAATAACCTGGTTTCTGGGACTGTTCCAGGACAATGAGATGAAAAGTACAACGCAGTGGACTAGGCTCCTGTCTTGTCCATGCCATCTTGCCACGCAACTGTGCTAATTTGTTAATTGTGTCTGTGTCAAGCTTATTGAATACTTGTGAACAAACAAAAATCGATTGATAATCATATGAATAATTTGAGCCATATCCAACACTTTGCTCAGCAACAAAAACCCCCACTCCCATCCGCAGCAATTCCTGGTGGTGCAATGGTGGGCAGAGGAAAGGAGTGTGCAAAGAAGGTTTTTATAACGTCAAAGGGAACTTACGTCGCAACAGTACCAGAAGATCTATTGGGGAAGGGGACCTATGGCGTTGTGTACCGGGTTCGAAACGAAAAAGATCCTCGAGACCTTAGAGCCGTCAAAACGTTCACACCAGAAACAATGGATGAGAACGAAGGAATCCCACCCACAACGCTGCGTGAAATTAATGCTTTGAAGGTATTGCGACATCCAAATGTCTTGAAGGCCGACGAGATCGTTTTGCCTCAAGGGCAACAAGCACTGACAGAGATGTTCGTTGTAATGGAGCTGTGCAAAGGAACGCTGAAGGACAAAGTGTGTGACATGATACTGCGCTACCTGAAATCAGATCCAAAATATTATAACTTTCCGCCTGGTAAATGCCCCCCAGGCCTTCGACTTCCAGCTGCATATGTCAAAGAGGCTAAATTGTTAGCTTACCAATTGCTCAATGCTTTGGCGTATATTCATTCTCGTGGAATTATTCATCGGGATCTTAAACCAGTAAACATCATGTGGGGCTTCGACGACTTGCTTAAATTCGGAGACTTTGGATTGGCAAGATTCATGCGAGGAAATCAGAATTCCAAGGACAACGTGCTGCCTATCACGGGAGAAGTTCAAACAATGTGGTATCGCGCCCCAGAAGTTCTCCTGGGGGATGAAGTTTATGGTGCTCAAGTGGATGACTGGAGCATTGGCTGCGTTATAGCTGAGCTGTTTCGTTTTCGAAGAAGCAGCTCCACCAATCGAGTTGAGCCGGAACCGTTGTTCAATGGTCGCAGTGATCCTGAGACCCTT
Source organism: Condylostylus longicornis (assembly GCF_029603195.1). Lineage (NCBI taxonomy): Eukaryota > Metazoa > Arthropoda > Insecta > Diptera > Dolichopodidae > Condylostylus > Condylostylus longicornis. The sequence continues at coordinate 3,280 of NW_026578365.1, forward strand.
CTCATGATTTTCGAGACTCTTGGTCGACCTGATGTCAAGTCCGATCCTGGGAAAGAATACTTGGGGAAGTGAGCCAAGGAGTTTTCCAGTAGCATTCCTCATCCCTTTCTGGTTCTCATAGACTCCCGTATTGGAGCTCCGAATTTCCGAAATGGGACAAGGGAACATTGCGAAAGAGGGTGCCTTTGATTGATGACGATGGTCTCGATCTTATTTCGCATCTGTTAAGGGTCTCTCCATGCGAGAGATTTGTCGCAAAGCATCTCCTTGATCACATTTGGTTCAGTGATGTACGCGAAGAGATCAAGAAAAAGTTTCAGCCATGGTGTGTTGGACTTGAACGAGGATATGAAGTGATGGCAGCGATTGACCGTCTTCCGAATGCACAACCACTTGTCGAGATTGAACGGAAGGAGCATGAGACAGGTAGACACGCCACAACGACAGCCTTGCAGGGAAAGCCGCAATCTGATCGTCAACATCCAGGCAACGCATCAATGGTGGTAACGCGAAGTGCTTCGAATCGAGAGGTACCCGATGCGTCAACAACCCAAGGAGTCCCACCAGGCAATCATGGTTATGGGTCTTTCAGTAAACAAAATGGTGAAGCAACTGGGCAACTAGAAACTCGGACAGCTGGTAAACCCATCCCGGTAGCATCATCACGCCAAGGGGGGCAAGTTTTGAATAGATCGAATTCGAAACCTTTAGATCAAAAAACAGAAAAAAATAACATTCAGACGAGTAATGGGTGTAATAGCTATAAGAATAACAAAGCACCATCAAGCGTTTCAAACGCAACAAGAGAACAAAAGCAAATAAGAAATCAGGAATTCCGCAACGACGATAGAGGTGTTCCATCTCAGCATTCACATTCTTCAAATGAGCAAAAATCAACAGGTGATGTTGCTTCTTCAGTAACAAAATTCAGCGGATTTGATCGACCACATAGAGCCCCCACCCAGTCGGATGGAACTCAACCAGTACGTCAAGAATCATTTGAGAACTTCAAACCAAGTTCGTCAGTCTCCGGGACCTCGTCTTTTCAGAACAACTATTCTTCTCACAACACCAGAACTCAAGCGCAACCTGACCAAGTTCCCGCAAAGCCTCCGTCGGTCGTTTCGTCTGCCACCACGTCAGTATTTCCCGCTAATAGAAAAGTTCCGCCCAATCCTGCGTCTGCCACCAGTGCAGCCGAACAGAGGAGAAGCCGGGGAGTTCCCAGGGCGAAGCGGGCTGCGGGAGCAACTACCCGAAGTCGTCGTATGGCTGGCGAGGTTCAAGGTCGAAATCCGTTTGGATCGAGTGCTCCAATCCCAGCGGGCACTAGTGGGACCGCAAAGGGGTTTCAGAAATCCTCTTTGGCGGCTGCCCCATCTGTTGGATGGTCCTCTCGCAGCCGAAGCCCTGACCGAGGGGGAGGAGCTGTATGTCGCCGCGATTATCAGAAGTTGCCTGCAAATCAATCACAGCTGTTCCCGTACATTAGAGTCCATCAACAGCTTCCAGATGAGCAAAAACAAGATCTCAATGCGACCACTTCAGAGACGACAGTTGCTGCAAACCGCCGACAGCAGCCATCCCGTGCGAAACAGAATTGAATGGTGCTCAATGCTTTCTCTTTTCTTCCCTAGATTCTTCAGTGTAGTATGTGATTAATTTTTCTATTTTGTCTGTGTGTGTATCGCAAATGTTGTTTTATACGAGGCGGGCATTGTCTCAACAAACCGCATGCAATGCTTTTTAAGACTTTTCTGGACCGCTTCACAGTTTTTGAGTAACTTGAGCTCCTGCTATCATGACGGGTGCAACACTGCAACAAGATCTTGATGAAACGGCAATCCCGGAGCCTACAAAGGATACTTTTGGCGTGCCACATCGCCCCCAAGACATTCCACCCATCAGTGATCAAAAGACCTACACTTTCCCTGTTGTTCAAAACAAGACGACACCGTCTTCAATTGTGCCTTCAATGTCCACTCCAACCATGATTGGGGGCCACGTCGTGACGTCGTCCAGAGTTATCAGTTCGACAACAGGGGGCAGCAATCTGCAATCTATCGCCAGTCAGTATAAGTCAGGAAGCGTGATTGGCCAAAGTAGCGATTTTACGACATCCCTTCCTCAACGAAGAATGACCGGAGTCTACTCGAATCCGAGCGGTCGATCACTCTCGGGTCAGTTCGCAGCGAGTTCAAGCACTCTTGGAAAGTCGGGTGAGTACCGACATCCTTTCTTAGTGTTTCTACAATTCGCTCTTCCAGCTTTGACAGAACGCTACATCACAGGACAAACAGCAATGACGAGCAGAACAATCACGGGACAACAGACAGTTATCAGCACACGAGAGTATGTTGATGAGTCGAGAGCACAAGTTGTTTCTGAACGGATTGACGTCACTGAAGTCCGTATTCCAAAAAAGATTGTTCGTGAGGAAATAATTGAAAAAGTGATTGTCGTGCCAGAGAGACTTCTACGGGAGGAAGTCGTTGAGGAGGTTGTTCAAGGTATGAGATTGACGTAAAAGGCCTTGCGTTAGCATGCAGAGAATTATGCAGTCATCTACCCGAATGATTACCTTCTTCGCTAGTCCGTCAAAAAGTGATTGAAGTGACCAAACCAATCATTCAAGAAGTCACTGTTGAAGTTCCTGAAATTGAATATATTGAGAAAATTGTTGATGACGTCCAAATTATACTTCAAGGTGATTCTTTCTTGTGTAACATCAATTTTGATCTACTGATTTTAGAAAAGGTGAAAGAGGTCCCAAAAGTTCAAATTCAGGAACGAATTATTGAGGTTTGTATGTTGTTCTCTACAGTTTCCTAGAAAGATAGGAATGGGGTTGGAGAAGAATCCGTTAGTAGCTACGATTTGTCGACATGTAGAAGTATCCTACTCACGTGGAGGTATTATCGCTAGGTGCATAAGAAGTAGAGGTTGACGCTATAAAAAAAAACTTTGGCAGCCCAAAAGAAAGACCGAGAGGCTAGATCCTACTCTAGTCGAGGGATCTTACTCTAGTCCAGGGATCCTACTACAATTGAGGGACCCATGTTAATATTTGTAATTTGGGAAGCAATTCGTTGTTTCAGATTCCCAAGATTATAACTCAAGAGAAAATCGTTGAGGTGAGCACATCTTGTTTGGAGTGATCAAGGATTTTCTTTCCAGGTTCCAGAAATCGAATATCGGGATGTTCCATACGAAACGGTTGTCGAGGTACCAGAAGTACAAGAGCAAGTCGTACTGAAACAGATATCGGTTCCTCAATATGTGGATAAACCGTATCCAGAATACCAAAACGTTGAAGTTGAAGTAGATGTCGACCGAAGTATTCCCATTCCAGTCGAAGCTATCACAACTGTGGAGTTTAAATTCCCAAAGGTGAATCAACACTTCAATAATATGTCGATATGTCAATAATATTTCGTTGGCCGTTTCTAATTGGGATACTTATTCAGTCCATTTGTTCTCAAGCGTGTTCCTACAATTCTTCTCCGATATCTCTCGCGTTGTCGCAGATCCGACCACGCTACAAAGCTGTCGAAGTTCCTCTTTACGTTCCGCGTTTCGTTGAGATTGCAGTTCCAATTGAGATGATGGATGAACAAATGGTCGCCAACGCAGAATTGTATTCACAGCAAGTCAGTTTCCTAGCGAGCCAATCTGCTGCAAGTTTATGTGAACTTGAGAAGCTTGGAGGAAACCTCAAAAATAGCGACATCAGCACATTCGTGAGTTCTAAAATGCATCGCTGTATTTGTTGAGCGTGTCTGATTCTACAGCTTGGAGCCTTTAAAACCACACAACAAATGGCTGGCTTCTTCGAAGGCGCTTGGTCGTCGGGCCGCCTTTCAGTTGGCAGCACAAGCCATTTGACCGTCACCGCAACAAGATGCAACGCTGTGGTGGTATCCAATACTCCACCAAGCAGTGCTGCAGAGGTATCAGATGCTGCGGTGGTATCAGGTGCTGCGGTGATATCAGATGCTGAATCATCAAGCAATGATGTGGGAGAAGCGGATGGCGTTCCGATGAAATCTTCAGAACCAACTGTCTCCAACTTCGATGGAGCTGCTGCACCAGGGGAGGGGCCTTCGATGAAGGAAGAGTTGGTTGCGCTTAGAAGGGCGTCTGTTCAAGACGAAGCACCGCCAGATCAAGAGTCGGATGACACACCTATTTCCCCTTAAGCGTATTTTAGAAAATTGCTTGATGAGTTTGCTATCTGAAATTCTTGTTTGAACTATTTCAATTCAAGGCTTTCAAACTTCGTTTTTAAAAAGTTTGTCTTTTTTGCTTTTTTGCACTTGTTTTTTCTCCATGTATGGCGAACACGCGGGTCTAAAGAACAGAAGGACTGATGATGCCAACGCCTTCCCTGAAAGCTCTTCACTGCTTCCAAGCAAAACGATTCAAAGCATGGATTCCGATGATCTCCGATGTCAAGAGAAAGAGGGCGGAAGAGAGAATGTCCGATTTTGACAAAATGAAAACAGAACGATTGAAATTTGAAAAGAGAGTGAAATCATATGTTGCTAAGACTCTTGATGAGAAAAGTTCATCAACAATAACAACAAAACTACAAGCGGGGAAGGACTCTTCATCAACGCTTGAACAGATTCAAGATCTGGATAAATGTTTGATTTTCGAACCCCAAGTTCTTAAGACCCTCACTGTGAAATCCCCGCCTGGAAGTCAAACTCCCTCAAGCGCTTCCACTCAGCCGTCGAGCGCTTCCACTCAGCCGTCAACAAGCCCATTCACGGCGATGCGTCTGCTTTCTATTTTGGCAAGTCCTTCACTCCAAAACGTGGATGCCCAAGTTGCTGTAAGTATTCACCTCGGTGTGGACTTGAAACGCAACTCGATGCGGGGACTTCTCACTTTCCCACATTCAACGGGAAGTAAAGTTCGTCTTCTGGTTTTTTGTCCGGATTCAATGGCAGCAGAAATGCTTGACGCAGGGGCAGACTACGCTGGAGATCATTTGATCATGGAAAAAGTTTGTCAAGGGTCGATCTCAGTAGACAAATGTATTACGACGAATGAGTTTATGCCAAACATGCTTAAAATGGCTCGGATTTTGGGTCCTAAAGGTCTCATGCCAAACAAACGGGCGGGTACTATTGTTTCCAATTTGGTTGTACGTTTTTGATAAATGACAGGAAACATGAAATTATTGATATCATGTACATGAAAGAATACATGAAATTATTGATAATGATAATAGAGTATCAATTTAGAGTGTATCTTGATTTCTTCTTTTCATCGAAGGACGCAATTCAAGAAATGAAATCGGGGGCCATGGTTGAATTTCGCGCTGAGACTTTCGAAGGATGTCCGGAGGATCAAGCACGTGTTAAACTACCGATTGGGTCGTTGGAGCTCGGACCTGAGGCGTTACTTGCGAACTTGAAAACGCTTTGTGTGCAGGTTTGAGTCTTCTTCGTTTCTGTTTCTCCTTTGTGAATTTCGCTGTCTCATCATTTTCGTTCTTTTGTTGTCTTCAGATCAACCGAAATAGATTGGAGTTGATGGCGAGTATGCCAGTGACGAAGAGCGTCGGAGCACAAAAATGGCCTCCCTTCAAGAGACCCCTCCCATCCCATTATCTCAATTCTCCAGATATAAGAAGTAAACGAGTCACGTCTCATTATCATCTAATGGTTCTTCTTCTAGTGCTCGTCAGTCCCGTCCGGGATAGTTCTGCTTCCAGAGATGATAACTCAGCACAATCACAGAAAGACAATTTGTTTCAACATGGTTCCCTCTTTTTCGAAAACTCTCCTTCAATCGCAATCCCACTTAATGGATCCGCCCTTAATCCCAGCAGTACTGGATTCACCACTGATTGGGACTTTCAGTAAGAAACGAGAGTGCATCTGTGTATCTGTGTTCATCCGTGTTTCCGTCACGAGTCAAATGACTTGACTATATATATATATATATATTAATTTCACTACCAAGAATCGCTGTGTTCATCTGTGTATACGTTCATCTATGTTGAGTCTCACTGAGGTGAGAAGTATCAGAATTGCTCTCTACAGATGAAAGGATGATGAAAACGATGAACACACACAATTGGGACGTTCAGTTGGGACACTCACAGTTGGGACTTTCTAGTCCTGCTGAGGAACGGAATGTTTTCCCCTCACAGGGAGACGGATGGTGATGGGTCGTTCCTCTGCGCGACACCAGCACGGAACAGTGGAAGAAGGCGTCAAATCTGTGCGATGATAACTGGGTGAGGGATTTTGGGACATTAACAACTGAACCTGGGCCATCGATGCCACGACTGCAGTCTCTACAAGGAGGATGATTTTGGAAGAATCACTCAGTAGAGCGGCGACACTCACCTACTCTCATAATTCGTGGACCCATATGACAAATTTTGAACCCAAGGGATTGCAATTGATCAATCTCGAAATCAAGAAAACCGCCCTCGGGGCCTAAAGCCAACAAAACTGGGCCTGAGAGCAAAAATGAAATGAAGAAATGATTTGAAAATGTTGTACCGTGATGATTCGAAATTCCAACAGATGGGTGATCGAGAGCAAAAGAATCCGTAGAGGGGTGGAGGGCGATGAGGGAATGATAGGAATTGTAAAGATAGGGAGAATCGTTGGGACAACAATTCATCTCGGAATTTTCAGATGGAGCATTTGGAGGAGACACATCGTTAGGTCGGACGATGAATTTTGATCCTAGTTCGCTTAAACATTTCTCCCATGATGCAAAGACAAACACTTCAGGAAAGAACGGATCCAGGGCTGATTGTTCTAATCCTGGTGGAAAATCAGTTGGTCAACTTGGTCAGATTTTTGTTTTCCTGAATAACTTGCCTAATCGGAGTGACTCTTCAATCGAGTCACGAGATAATTTTGGGGATGAGAAATAAGCGATTTCAACGCGCGATGTTGGAGTGAAAATGAGTCGTCCAACCCCCATCGTTGCAGCGCTCTATTGAAAATGACATGAATTTGCAACATGCCAGATTGTTGTGCATAGAAAAATCCGTACTTGTAAAACTTTATCGAATGTTTTTGGCCTTGGAAGTGCTACTAATAGATCAATTAATGGTCTTCGTCGAGGGATGATGTCGTTGCATTCGCATGTCGGTGGCTGTGGAATCCCTGGATGTGGGAAACCGACAAATCGCTAGAGCGTGCATCAATTCACGCACCTTTCCATTCACCGCAGTGAGAGAGTTGCAATCGAACTGTCACATCGTATTCTTCTTCTCTTGCACGTTTTCTTTTTTTCGAATCTGCCATGGGCGTGTTTTCAATTTCCACGACTTTCCCCGATCCAATCCATGAATTCGAAATTCCGACATTGACGGAACTGCCAGTCTAAAACACAACGATATAAAGAAGAACGAAATAAAGAATCTTCTCACAGAGACTTTTAGAATTTCAATTAAATGCTTGGCTTGCCTTCCTGTCACAACCACCAATCCACTATTCTTCTGGAGCTCCTCAGTGAATTGGAGAAGCAACAAATTCATCTGGTGGAGCAGGTCTCGCCGCCTTTTTGGAGAAGGTGACGCCTTTGACACCTTTGCACATATTTGTTTCAATAATTGAGGCTCGCCTTAAAGGAATGTTTAATTTTTCCATGTCTCAACAGCTTAACCTTTTCTCTTATCAACTACAAAAATCTCAAGTTAGCTCACGATGTGGGAAACAACCAAGAAATTGCTTGACTCTGGATTGGATTACCTGGACATAATGAGCTGTAGCGTTCCCTGCCTTGAGGGACGTAAAGGGTACGCTCTAGCGATATACTTTATTGGTATTTTCAGTACAGGGTGATTCCGCTAGCATCAGTTCTCAAACCCCAAGCCAGTCAGGCAGTAACCAGATCTCCAAGGTTGTTTAGACTATCGTACTTCTGAGACCATATTCTGAAAGTCACCTGTTATGGAAATGGCAGTCGCACGCGCGCACAGAGAATGGGAAAAGATGCCTGTTTTCAAGAGGCGTTCTTGGAGCACAGTCAGCTTCATAAGAATGCGAAGGAGGGAACCACTTCCTGTTCTAGTTAAAAATCATCGCTCGCATTACCAGGTCCTCTGCTCCTGTCCTTTTAAATGGTTGGAACGACTTCCAAAGAAATTGCACCGGTTTTGATTAGCACCCTGTCATTCGGGTTGCAACATGGACTTCTTAGAATGCTCATTGCTAGCAAAAAGGCGACTTCTGCAAAATCGCAGACAAATAAGAAGTTCGGACCATTTCTGAAGATGATCTCTGGAGTGCCGCTTGACGAAGCATCGAATCGTATCGTCGCTACAACACACGCCTTCATTGCGATTGTTCTTGGATTCCTGTCGCTTACGGTGGAACTTCGTCCATGCGGTCAGACTCTAGGGACAGTTCAGAAACTCGCAATGCAGGTATCCCTTGGATATTTTTGCTACGATCTTCTATTCGAGTTAATCAAACTCAACGCTCTTGATATGATCTTTCATCATGTATTCGCTGTCGGTGGATTATTATCTGGAATTTGGACGAATCGCAGTGGAACAGAAATTATGGGGAGGTAGGTAAGGCCAGGCCCTTCATACTTAGGGCCTTCTCTTACGAGTATCTTTTGGATGGGTCACATTTTCTCTTTTTCAGTATTTTGGCGGCAGAACTCTCTACTCCCCTGCTTCACCTGCGATTCTTCTTGAGAGCAACTCCAGGAGCAGAAATATGGACGAGCAGAGTATCCTTTGCATTCGTTGCGGTTTTTCTAACTGCTCGAGTTCTTACGCTTGGTCCAATAATAACATATTTCACGCTGCTGTCATCTCCAATCCTCGTCCAGATTTCTGGCGTGTCACTATTTTGCGTTTCCCTTTATTGGGGCGTTTTACTAGTGCGCATGACTTATAGACGCTTGAAGTCCGAAGCGAAGCATGAATAGAGATACACAGACATTTTTGCACCAATTTTGGATTACTTTTGTAATGTTTTTTTTTTTCTTTCTTCTTGTGCAAACACATCTCTGCATGCATATCATCATCCGTCGTGGTCCTGATCGAATTTCCTTCCTTAACTCTAGAGAGGGCGACGAATGCAGCGCCATGTCAGTTTAGTTAGCCTTCCTGACTTTGGGGTGCCACCAAGTGAAAATGGCCATCAGAGATTCTACGATTCGTATTTGCTTGCTCAGCACCGGAGGATGAGAAGCATGCAGGAGGATCATTCGAATGCGGACTTTTCAACGAACTTCTCCACCGGAAAAAAAGTTGACCTCGCAGCAGCATTTCGTCGTGAGATCAGCCTCCCCAACAAATCCATCAAAGGCGGCACTGCAACCTCTGTTTATTCGGGAACGACAGCACGGACAGATGTCCGTAGCGAACTAGTGTACGAACCTATCGATTCCGGGCGACCAATTTCCAAGCAGGCTCTTGTCCGTTCATCGTCGCCCCAACTTCTAGGATACCATCGCAAAGCAATCCCGGATACAGCGAGTTTTGGTATAACAAATGATGAAACAAGTGAAATTACTTCAAGTCGGGCTTCCATCGATCAAAGCCGGTACGCCGGAGTGGGGCGGCGAAAACCTCCTGTGTCGTCAAGAACGGACGACGAGGCGCGAAGGGCTGTTCCGTCAAATCCGCGGCGAAGAGCGCGGAGCGGTCGGTCCCAAAGTGCGCGGTACGACAAGAACCGGCATCATCGGAATGGCCCCCTGATGCAGATGGTTCAGGCAAATGGAATGCAGTATGGCCAACGCGGAGGAATGATCTTCCCACCGCCTCTCCCTCAGTATCCCCAGCAGCTTGCGTATCCACTCATGCCTGTCCCCCCCATCGTCCAGCCTGGACTCGCGAACCAGAACCTGACCCTCTCTCCTATTGCTAGTCGATCACTTCTCACCTGCAGTAGAGAGTTCCAGTCGCAGTATCCAAATGTGTATTCTGCATTATGCAAAGGACTTATTGATGTTGGGAGACTCATTCAAAACGAAATTGTGATTCCAATTAAAGAGGAAATCAATTTGCACAAGAATGCAATCAGGTAAGCAAGATTCCCAGCTATGAGCTTCCACTTAGCCATGAGCTTTTTCTTAGTAGTTCTATCGTGAGGCATCTGCAGCTCTCTCATTCTATCTTCGATTTTCCAGGTCACGGCGAGCCGTTATAGCCGCACTCTCAGAACATCTATGGAAACCGTTGCATGGGAAGTTTCCAGATCCAGCAATTGCACCAAAGCTTGTGAGAAAGGTTTCTGAATACTTCTTCGATAAGATTGAGGCAGGAATCCAACAAGCCGAAGACGAACGTTCGTTCTTGCAATGGGTGCTCCGCTTTGACGTGGAAAATGGGATAGAAATTCGTGTGACGACTTCGTTGGGAGTTGGTTGTAATTCTGCTATTGCTAACATCGAAGGGTCTGCGCATATTAGACGGCGTAAAGGTGATTGCTTCTCCCTCTTGAACCCGGATACTGTCACAGTGGATATGGATCTTATTGTCAAAGCATTGTTTTTAAATGGGGGCCAGTTGACTGAAATCAACAACGATCCGATGTTTATCGATCGAGTTCAAGCGGGAGAAAATAGATTCGCAGCTTCTTTCATAAACTTGTATTAGGGATCGAAATTTTTGGAGCAGTTTTTGAAGTGAAAAATAGCTGCGAAATTCTTTGTTATGGATACACCAAAAATCAATTCAATCACCATAAAATATCAAAGCAGTAAATCCTTATTGTGGGATGATGGAGAAGGAGTCGCATCGGCTTCATTGAGCCAATCATCCCACAGTCCTTCTTGAGATTGGAAACATGGAGGCTTCACTCTTTCTAACGAAGGAGTTTGTGGGACAGAAGGTTGATTTTCGGGCGGGTGAACTTCTGGGACTGAACCCGTTCTCTCACTCGATTGTGTTTGCTGCTCGATGTGTCCCAAGTGAGTAGGATGAGGATAGACTGGGAGAGGGATTGAAGAGATTGTAAGTGGAGCATCTAGTGGCTGTTCATGAGGCGCATCGGTTTGTTTTCTTGGTTGTTTTGGTGGTGGAGGTGGTTTCACTTCAACGTCTGTGGCTTTGCTATTCAAGAATGGTTGATCGTCAAGACCATCAAGTAATGAGACATTCGTTGGGACGACTTCTGCTGACGATGATGATGATGATGCATCTCTATTGTGTCGCTTTTGTGATCGTCCCGTCTTTTCTTGTTTCGATTTTCGTTCTGAAGAATCAGTTGAACTCGAAGAAGAGTCATCGTCAGATTGAAGGGAGGCTGATAAAGACGACGACCGTTGACCCCGTCTAGAGTTCTTCTTCTCAGAATGACTTTTGGGACTGCCGGAAGTCTCAGGCTCGAGTTGAAGCAAATCAGAAGATTCCATTAAAACAGATCTTCGAGCGTTTTTCTGTTTTGGAGGCTTTGATTTCTTTTTCTTAGAATGTCGCGATTTCTTGCGTTCATCAGAAGAAGATGAATCAATCGCAAATTGATCTGATAACAAATGGTCGATAATCAATAGAAGTAGAAAATCGATATATAAGGGTCGACTAACCCTCTTTATTACGGCGTCGATGATTCTGTAATGCTGGGACTGCTGGAGGCTGTAAGAAAAATGAAGTGCAGGAGGAGAAGAGAACAAAAAGAAACGCACTGTTTGGAACTCTGGGAAGCTCGTCTGTCCCAAATCGGGAAGCGTCTTGACGTAATTTAGAAACGCTTGAATCTGATCTGAAGCGAGTGAATAGAAGATCTGTTCGAAATATTTGGGACATACCAGAAGATTTTCTATATGCTTCATATGCGTCTTCACTGATCTGGAAATAAAGATAATAAAGTGGATTAATAAAATCGAATCAACCTACTGAAAGATCATCTGGATGAAGTTTTGGATATCGATCTAAAAAAAATGAAAGTCGAAATATCATCGTCATTATTCTCAGATACCGATCAACTCAAGGCCAGCAAGCGATAAAACTTTATAAATGTGGAGACCGTCTTTGAGCAAAGATACAGCAACTTCTGTCGTGACTTCACAAAAACCATCCACAACAATAATCTAGAGGCATAAGAAAATTTTCAAGAAATCCACTACTCTAAAGAATGGTATCCCACCTCCGTGTCGGACATAAAGGGATCAAAACAAGACTTTAACAGATTGGAATAGAAATGAATCAAACTGATATAAAAAGATAACTTCGACTGTCATTCTAAAAATCACCTGAAAAGCTCTTCTTCATCCTTATCTTTGAACATTGACACTTCAACTTTGATTTCCTAAAAAACTCGATAAATCCAAACATGCCAATAATTAAATCTCACTTTCGAGTATCGCGGTTCCACGTTTGAAGACTCAGAGGAGTAGAGGAAAAGATAATGTGCGTACTTGCGGACGACTTTGGTATGTGATTCGGCTACCATGAAAGACACAAGGTGATTACTGTTCTCTATGAGTGTACTAGAGCAATATACCATTCCGATGAGCAAGATATATTCCGATGATGGCCCTTCCAGTTTGACTCACCTTGAACATCTGTCCCTTCTCCTTCGCGAAATGATTGACAAATGTTCAAAATATCGACCTACAGGAAAAACGGAAGATGATGATGAAATTTTACAAAAGAGATTTACAACTAATCGAGAAAATCCGAGGATCTCGCTTTGAATCTCACATTTTGCAAAAAGTTTTTCAACCAAACGCGGCGAGTACAAGGACTCTTGATAAGACGATGGACTATCAATAGAACCTTCAGAACGACTTTCCACGTCCAGTTTTCTTTTAATCGTTGAAGAAACCATTCTAAAATGTTGAAAACAAACAAGTCACTGGATTCAGTCCCTCATTCTAACCTCCAGCTTCCACTTCCGAAGTCTTGGGGTCAAATCCAAGAAGCCCCTGTACCACCACTGAAAAGAGAGATCTAAGGGACAACAGGGTGAATCCCTCTACCTTCAATTTCTGCCTCTTCTGCTGCGAAGGGATCATCGAACGTCGCAAGAAGCAAGGAGCGTTGGAATCCGGACGGAATGAACAATGTCCCAATTGTGCGTCTTATAACATCCATCGCTACATACGAGTCTCGAGGACTGTTTGTAACTTAATTTCTTCACTGTGACTGTTCCCCCAGACCATTTAGAAAAAGAGATCAAGTACTCATATAACCATCACTATCACTCTTCTGCTCATCGTCTTCATCTTCCACTGTTCCTGCTTTTCTACTGGACACATCTTCATCCTCTTCTGGTGTTGTTGCTTTCCTATTTGACTTCCGTGAATTCTGCTTGTTGGTTTTTTGCACGAATACTAGATGCTCGTTACATGAAGAGGCAGTCGATACTAATTGTTTTTCAATTTTTCCAATTTTGACAAGCTTGTTCACCTGAGAATAAGCATACAACTATTGACACTCGTCTCAAGGCTTACATTTCTCAATTTGCCAATTGCGGGGTTTTTTAAACCATCAGCGGACCTCTTCGGTTTGTTGCGGCGTTCGGTACTTGGATTGCCAGTGTTCTTGCGGATTTTTGTTGGACCCTGCGCCATTTGGACAGAACAGGTCAACTGTGCCAAAATGGGACGAACTGATCTATTTCAAAGCAGACTTGACTCCTAAACACAGAAAAAACTCAGGAAAAACGTCGCAATTGTTCACAGATTACCTTCAACATGATGCACGGTCACATTAACCGTTGTCTTCAGAAGAACCGCATCGAGCTGGTTGAGCCCTAAATAGTAATGATTTGAAAAAATGCATGAAGTACAAAGACATACAAGGAAGTGCATCGCAGACTGCAGTGCGATATCCAGGGCCGAGATTAGTTTGGAGGGGGTTTCGTTCAAGATAGATCTGTAAACAAGTAGTAGAGATTAAACCAACTTGTTCAAATCATTTGGGAAGGCGTGTTGATGTTGCAAGACGTACCGTGTCAAGTTTTTTGAGAGGCTTTAAATGCTCCAATTCATCTTTCGATTCAATTAAATTGTCATTAAACTGCAAAGGGGTCTATTTTCGAGATACAAGCTTACGACGTACCCACAATTCTTCCAACGCTACGGCTTCAGATAGAAAAAGTAAAGAAGAAATACGATTTCCCGCCAGATCCAAAATACGAAGGTTTTTCTGGAATCAATAAATGAATGACAAACAAAACTGAACTTACCAAGTTCATAATTTCACGGGGAATCGTTGTTAGTCTATTGTGACTCAAATAAAGCTCTTCTAGTGTAGGGGCGTGGAAGATCACGCTGTTGTCCCAAGCTTCTAGACGATTACTTTGAATGCTGAGTCGTACTAAATTGGGAAGATCTGGGATTGCCTAGAAAACAGACTTCGAGTTATGTACTTATGTATGTATACATAGATTTTTGGTGGACATATGTAAACATCCAGGTATGTATCGATATTGGTGATAGACAATACCATTGATGTAATCTTGTTCTTTCCCAACCATAGTTCCTTCAATTCCTTCAAATTTTCTATATTGTCGATTTTCTAAAGAGAATTTTCGATAAACGATCTTCGATAAACGATCTTCGATAAACAACAACCCACTCGCAAACGATTCGCCCCTAGTTCCAACGATTGAAGCTTTGTGAGATTTTCAAGACCTTCGATCTTTAAATTACGATCACATTTTTGTATGAATAAATCAAAACTCACCTTTGTGATTTTGTTACTCGATAAAAAGAGTTTTTCCAAATTCGCAAGACGTTCAATATTTTCAATCTTTCGAATCTTATTGAAGGAGAGATCGAGAACTCTATAAATTGGAACTCAATAAATTGAGAACTAGATCGATTCTATGAATCGATCTTATAAATCGACTTAATATATCGAGAGAACTCTATAACTCTATAGATCGGGAATTTTATGAGATTTGAAGCACGGGAAAGAGGGACTCAGCGTAAAATCTCTTTTTCGCAGATAATTTCGATCTATTCTTCAAAGATATTAAGAGATTGATTCCCACCTACTTACTTTAAATTGATGAGATGATTAATATTTTCAATTTTCTCAATATTATTTTGATAGAATTCAAGATGTTCCAAATTGGAGTTTGAATCCAAACCTTCAATTTTCTCAATTAATTGAGCAATCAGACTAAGGCTCTAGAAATTAAACAGGCCGTGTAATGATTCTTTTCCCTTGTTTATTTTCTACCTTCAAATTTCTACAAGCTTCCAAATTCTCAACTTTATGTATTCTTCCATTATTGTAGTAGATTTCGGTATCATCTGGGGAGATGGGAGAATCCCCTCCGAGAACACTGTAGGTCAGCCCTTCATGTGACCCAGATGCCACTAACTCCTACAGCCATAAGAAGTCCTTCCATCAGTGGAACACGTTGGTGACGTAGCCACTCCTTACATCACAGCTTCCACCATCACTAGAATGCTCCATCTGATCCTGAAAAGAGCAGTTATCCATTTTGTTGTTCTGTCTCGCCTGGAACGTGACCCGATTTGGGACTGGTTGAAGTACAAAGAAGCAGATCTGGAACGTCTGTGCCTACTCCTAGGGATCCTTTTTGGACAAATTGTCAATCACCACAGCTCGATCCTGAAGGCTTGCACCAACTTCGACGATGGTCAAATACAGCAGAGAACCAGACAGCGCTAAAAGTAAGGGGGAAGTGGGCTTTAATTCTGTTGAAGGACGTGGGGAGGCGGTTATTTTTGAAGTGTTCTTCTCTTTACTTTGGTTTCCTTTTCTTTTCAGCATGCAAGTCAAAGGGGGCCGATCTTCGCGTCCACTTCAAGGTAAATTGAGCACCCATTGAATGTTTCTCATCTTCTCATTTCAGAACACTTATGAGACCGCCCAAGCCATCAAGGGAATGGACCTCCATGAAGCTCAGAGATATTTGGAAGACGTTGTCGCCCATAAGCGATGCGTTCCATTCCGCAAGTTTGCTGGAAAAGTCGGTCGAACCGCGCAAGCGAAAGCCTTCGGCGTTACGAAGGGTCGGTGGCCAGAAAAGTCGTGCCGGTTTCTTCTCGATCTCTTGAAGAACGCTGAGAGCAACGCAGAGACGAAGAATCTCGATCCTGAATCGATGTATATCTGGCACATCTGTGTTCAACGCGCGCAGCAAGGACGTCGACGAACATACAGAGCACATGGACGGATAAATCGTAAGCCATGGCTCATTTGAACAGATTCTATAGGCATGGATGTCGCATGCTTGAGACGCGTTGCTGTCTAAACTCTCCGTCTAATCACGCTTCTGTCTTCCTTTTCAGCTTACATGTCCCAGCCCTGCCATATCGACCTCATTTTGAAGGAGAGAGTCAAGAACGTCGAACTGCCCCAACAGCAAGCCGGTGAAACCAAAAAGTCTGTCATTCGTTTGTCGAAGAAACAGCTCGCTCATAAGCGTGTTCGCGTTGGTGGTGGACATTAGAGTCTTTTCTGGTGCTTAGAACAATGACAAGGATGAGGTGTCCCGATACCACAGAGAGAAGAAAGGACAAAAAAAACACTAAAAAAATCACAGAAAATGACGAAAAATCAATGAAAATCCGAACTAGAAGGAACTGCGACGTGCGAATGGCGCTTCTGTTCCGAGAGCCAAGCGAATTGTCGACCTGCAAGATAGACATATATCACAGATGTAGATATAGGTATACATCATGTATGTAGATACAGCATACGGGTATCTATAGATATACATATATCATGTATAGACGGAGATTGAATGGACAACTGACGGCATTTCTTCATAGGCAGCCTCAGCTGCTTCTGTTTGTTCCAATTCATCTCTCCATAAAGCTTTCTGTAATACTTGATTCATCTTCTCTCTGAGCTCCTCCACCTGAAGGAAAGTACCGATTCAGGTGGTTATAATTATCTATTTTAATGATGTTTATAAGTTAAGGTGCTCGTTACCTCTTTGGTGTCGTCGGGTGTAACAAATTGGAGAAATAGGGGAACAAGCACACAGAGATGTTCTGTAACCTGAAATCCAACATGAATCAAGCGTCATGCATGAAATCACTCACGATAAATAGTAAAAGTTTGGTTGTTAGGTCCAATTTTGTCAATTTTGACACCCCCAATTGTGAAGATGGTGATTGCAATGTTGATTGTAATGGAGATGTAACACGTAGCACGCAGTGCATTTTTCCAAGGTCCCAACCCGTATCCTAAAAATCAAACGACATGGGACATGAGAGGAATCCACATGAGAGAATCCACATGGGAGAATGGGAATCCATGTGGGAATGGAATCCCATCTCACATGATCCTGTCATTGAATCCGAGCTACATACCTGGTTCAGGATGCGCTCTTCTATGAAGCTTTAACAATTTATAGGCATCACTTCTGATCTGCAGCATAATGAAACTCTAGCAATGAAGCATTGTTACTTACTTCTACCACATTACTGATGTACGCCAGAATTGGCACCATTGGCAGGATAATAGAAAATAAGGTAACGAAGCCAAATTGGAGAATGATTTCCATATAGTCTTCCAGAATTCCATAAATTGCCTCATAATTTCGCTGATAAGAATAAAGAATCAGAGAAAGCTGATTCACTCAATTTCTAACTAGATGAAACAAACAAATAAGGTGGACAAATGGGTGACTAGCACCGAACTGTAAAGGAAAACAATTCAAGGGCTACACGAGGCATATCTTGAATAACACCAACAACTCAAGGCTGTTACTCCTTTATCATGTCTCTCAGTCATGTTAGCTACACTAGACACACCAACGAATAGTCCTCTACTTCTTCCGAAGCTTCTTCAATTGGGACTGATTGATAGGAGCGAGTCAATTCCTGGGGATCCATATCTGAATTAATTCCGCTCGTTTCTTTCGAGATCAGCATCTCCGACGCCCGTATCTCCCCTTTATGTCTCCACGCTTTGAATTTCGATAAGAGATAATGAAAATAGCTGATGAGAAAATGAGAAGTGAGAACAATGAACACAGCGAATTGGGACACTGACGGAGTTCCGACTTCAATGAAGTTGAATAACATGTTTGTAAGGAAGATCATTCCCAAATTGTATCGCAAGAGTCCAGCGCACGAACCATCAGGAAGACAGGGCGAGATAATCTCCTAAGCAAGAAGGAAAATGGAAGGTCATGGAGTGAGTGGACTAGCTAAGAATGTGGCTCTCACCTTAACAAATGCTAAATAGAAAAACGAATTGAAGTAGTTAATAAAACGGAACGCGAACATCTTCAAAACAAGAGCCTGAAAGAATATCATCACTTAAGCATTGAAAGACAATTCTGTTGATTTGGAGTTTCTTCAAACCGAATTGCAAGCCAGTATTGAAGACAACCCAGTTTTGGAGAGGCAAGTTGGTATTGGAGAAAATCCGACCTGCTGAAAATCTTCTTCGTATTTCCAATTCTCAAAATTGGTCAAAATATACGCGAGCTTGCACCAGAGCTGTAGAATATTGTGTAAGAACGGCAAATAAAGGATTCCACTCACGAGGTCGAAAATCGAGATAAAAGTGACATTAATGATGGATGTGTACATTGGGACATCCTTGGGATCCAGCCAAGTGAAATACGCTGCAAGAGAACCCAACAAACTTTACTCAGCGCTTGGTCAACTTTCTGACTTACTAGGATATGAACTCTTGAATAACGGTATCGAAAACACAGTACAGACGACAGCTAAAACAAACCCAACAAAAAGCATCCCGGCAAGTGCTGATACAATGCGTCTGCACTGATAGACGAAGACAATTGATGAGATGTTTCAATTTCTAACCCATTGGAGGAAATTCAAACGTCGAGCATCTGTGTCTCCGATGAAGCGCTTCGAGGTTGTTTTGAACTTTCGACGAGATTCCATTCCCCACTCAACACGGAGGATACTCTACAATATCATGTTTTATTCATAGACATGGTGATAGACAGGTGAATAATAAACATGTGAATGATAAACATGCAAATGAGAAACATGTAAATGAGAAACATGTAAATGAGAAACATGTAAATGAGAAACATGTAAATGAGAAACATGTAAAGAGAAACATGTAAATGAGAAACATGTAAATGAGAAACATGTAAATGAGAAACATGTAAATGAGAAACATGTAAAATGGGATGATGGTTCGATGAAGTGGACGCAAGGAGAGAGCAGCGCGCTTACCTCTGCTTTATCCCAGCTGACCATATGGAGAGCCGCCCAACATGTAATGTAGAACGCATATACGATACTAACGATATTCGATCTGACAAAAGTTTACATCAATTTAACGCTCGATGTAACTGAAAGTGTTTGCTACAATCGCGTGATAGGATTTACGTTTGGTCATCGAAATGGGCTTTTGGGTCAGAAAACCATTGGACCGCAAATACCCCAAGACCAATGAATCCTGGAATGAGAAGGCTTTTTGTAAAATACCCAACCCAAGCAAAATAGAACGCAATGTTTTCACCTGTGAGAAGAATGTTTTGAAGCGCGTTGCAATCACTTGATCTCACCAAAGTACTCGCGTATTTCACTGAGAGGTTGCTGATGGAATTTGAAGACGTTCTTGCAGTGGCCCCTGAAATTGGGATTGAATTTGGGGTCATTCATGGAGATTCACTCTATTTACCAGTCTGTCAATAATTTATCTTGTGAAGATCTTTGATGCAATACAAAGAATGAATGCATGACTCCATGGTCGATCATTTGCTCTAATCGAAACAGTGTCCCAATGCAATCCGTCAGGATACGAACCCGGTCAACCTGCCTGTAAATGGAAAACCATCTCACAAATAGTCATCCGTTGGTATGGAGACAATCTGGCATTCATTCGTAACCAAGTACCTGAAGATTGAATAGCACTCATCGTCTTTTGTTTCTGGCGTGACCTCAACCTTTTTTCCTGATCCCTCATAGCGTTGCCAAATCTGGAATCAGACATGAGAGACAGTAGACGGAGCTAAGTAATATGAGAGACAGTAGACGGAGCTAAGGAGATGTAAGGCAGAGTTCAACCAGTTAGTCTCATAGAAGAGAGAGAACGAGAGAGATGACTCATACCAAAACATTAGAACGCTGAGAGAAACGACGTGTCGAATGTCTCTGAGGGGATGGCAAGGCCGCAGCACTTGCAAACCGCACAGAACGAACATTGCCGCTACTGTCACTGCGAGGGTTTAGGGAACGAGGAGTATACGGAAGAGAAGTAAGGGATGGAGGAGTATGTGGGGAAGGGGAATGTGGCAGAGGAATTGCCTTAAGGGGTGAGAACAGCATTCAAAGAGGAGCCGCAGACTCTCATCGCTACAGTTTCGTGAAGTACCTGCGGCGTTGATCCCGTGTGCGAGTCGAATCCTCTTTCAGCGAAGAGATCAAATTCAAGATAAGGAGGGACAAAGGACAATTCGCGCGGACTTCGCGGACTTAGACCCGCCCTAGAAACGAAACATATCAGACAAACACTAGATGTCCGTAGCTTACGCGACATCTCTGTATTTCTCGGCAACATTGGAATCCATTTGGACTAAAAATCGATTTTCATGAGCGAATCTCTTCATGGAATCTTCTCTCATGCGAACCTGAATGGCAATGGACAAGACAGTGTTTGATGGAAAGCCTCAGGGAAGAGGAAAGCTCACTGAATAGAAAGTAAGAACGCCTTGAACGTCCTTCTTGATAAAACAACGCCTTTTCTTCAGATATGAAACAAAGCTCTTGTGCAACGATTCATGAAGTTGCTCTTTTGTCATCCCTTCAGTCCAATCTTCCCCACTGGAGAGATGGAATGGATGACGAGTGCTTTCGTTGTATCTCTTGCGCTCTTCTTCTCGTCGTTCCTTTTCTTTTTGATCTCTCGGAATGAGAATACTGCTTGCTATTTCTTGCATCGTTGATCGTGTGATTGGTGTTCCCTTGGACTGTTCATTTTGCGACTTTTCAGAATCCTCAATCAAATCAGAAGCGATTGTGGGAAAAACGAAGCAAATGTCGAAAAACGTGAGCGGTAGCCCTGATGAAAAACAGATTAATGAGCACGAATTAAAACTTTTTTCTTCACCTTTCCTTGTGCCAATCGATTGATCGGCACCTTGTTCCATCAGAGGGGCGAGTTCGAGCGAGCCCGGCATGCTGAAGAGTTCACAAAACTCGAATTTGCTTCAAATGAACAGTAGAATGTGTGGTATCGGGAACCTTCTGATAAGAGTCCACAATCAATACGTCATGAAAAGTGTTTCGCATGTTGATTGTTCGATGATTGGATTTTTCAACAACGACGAGTACATCATGATTTTTATTCTCTTCCCCAAATCCCCAACATCCATGCAAATGGTTCGATAACTGTGACATTGATTTGTAATTTTTGGCTTTGAAACAAGACACAACACAGATAATACATACACACTGTTTTTCCCTCCTCAATATATTGGACGATGTCTGCAACTAGTAAAGCGTTGGATGGTAAAACCATCACAGGCGAATCAATTCCTCCAGTAGAATTTATTTGTGGGGACACGGTTGTAGAATTTCGAGCGATGACAGAACATGATTATCCTGATGTCCGCGCTCTGGTGCCTTGTAAGTGATCGTTCCATCAGTTTTTTCAATTATATATATATATATATACCTCAATTTCACTACCAAGGATCGCCGGACGTTATTTTTGGTTCTTCAGTGGTTTCAACGTGCACATCATCACATTCACTAGAAGACCTGAGGCGATTGCTGGCCCTGCCAACGTAGTAAGGCTTTCCTCGAAGGGATTCTCCGTAGTGATTTCCTGTAGATCTGTTTTTTCTTTTGTGGTGCTTGCAGCCATCCATGCTGCGCGTATCGCAAAGACACGAATGAGCTCGTTGGCTACTGTGAATTGTATAGGCTTCCCCATATAGGAAGAAATTTCGATTCAAGGATCGAGAGAGTCATAGTAACCGAAAAATTTCGGGGAAAAGGATTGGCGTCGTCAATGTGTGACTATCTAGTGAAACAGGTATATCGAAGTCATTAAGTCATTATGGTGTTGGGATTCAAATCTTCTCTTTTTTATGTTCCATTTGTTTGTCGGCACAGGCTGAAGAATTGTTGGATTGCAATCGGGTTGAGTTAACTGTTGAGAAACCGAATGCGCGCCATATTTATGAAACTAAGCTTGGGTTTTCTCCCGTTGAGACGACGCTTATGAGGCTCAAGTTACCACGATCCACAAAAACTTCGGCTTCTTCAATACCCTCTGTTGTAAACGGATCAGCCTGAACGCTTTCCGAAATGCTGAAAGGGACAGCTTATCAGTACCTTCTATTGTGTCCTTTATCTGTTCTATACGTTTTCACAAACCAAGTTTTCAATGATTGAGAGTGGTGTTTGTTCCCTTTGTTTTTATTTGCTATAAAACATGTAGATATCAACCACGCATTTCAACGTCTACTGATTCAACAACAATCCGGCTAAGAGCTTCAACTTTTTCTGTCAGGATCGGGGTTGTTCCTTTGTTGAACGTCACAGGTTCAGGATTTCTGAAGAGTCTTGGATTCGGTTGATCATGTCCACGAAACAGTTCTGCTTTTCCGTCCGAGTTGATGACACAAAGATCCACGTTTCCACCGGAACCCAAATCATTGAAAATCCCAGCACGAATCGCGGAGGTCACCAAGGCTTTTCCTTCTTCCAGGGTCAGGTCGTTTTGAACCCCGCCTCCAACACGGCAAGGGCGTTAAGCGATCCGCTTCCCATGGCGCAGAACGGGAGACGATCAGTCCAACCGTCGCATTCAATGATGTGCAAATGGGGACCTAAGCAATCAACTCCTCCAAGTACAAGCGCTGTTTGAATGTGACCTTGATACTTAAACAACATTTGTGCGAGCTGACAAACAACAGACTGAACACGACATTGTCGTCCTGATAAAAACAAAAAATAAAAACATGTTGAAATAATACATGACTCACCGGTCGACAATCGTTCTAACTCTAGCTTTGATTGATACAGATTTGTGGTGTGCTGCAGGTCAGCAGCTCCACCTGCCCCTGCAGTCCAAATATTGTCCGCCAAACGATGAAGTTTTTGGCAATTCTTGTCCGCGACAATCTCTCCTTCTGTGGCGCGCGTATCAGCTCCCAGAACGATGGCATTTTTGGTGGCCACACCACAAATGGTTGTACCAGTTTTCTTAATTTTCGGTATTGTTGTTTTTTTACCGTCTGATCCTTTGAATATCATTTCATTGCGGGTGAGGTTGTCGAAGTTGAACCCCCCCTTCTCAGACTGAAGAGCGGTGACGTATGGGAGCTCCATGGTTTTTGAACGACAGGTTGAGCAGAAAAGTCAGCTGTTGGACAGAAACTGGACAGAAGTGCGTAAAAGGAACTCCATGCAAACTCCAGCGTTTTGTTTAAGGAGCCACTCAAGTGCAATAACATCTTTGAGATTTCTTAGGAATGATTCCAACAGCTTGCTGGCTAGTGGGTGAGCACTGAGTATTGCTACGACCGTTGAACCCTTCTCCCTCTATAGTGACCAAATGGGAACGCTTATTATCTGGGACTTGGAACGGCGCTTAAGCAGAGCCGAATTTAAAGCAGATGGAGTAAGATCGAATAACAGCAGGAGTGTTGGAATTATTGGCTTGCAGAATTCAATCTATGAAATATTGGATCGAAGGCAGGGATCTACGCAAATGCTTCTAACGTACGAACTTCGTTTGATGAGTATCGACAAACATTAAATGGAACTTCAACGAAAAATCATCGCGATTGCTTCTTGTCTTCTTAGTCAATCGGGCAACGGGGTTTTGGCGTTATGGGACGTTTCGAGACCCACTTCAAACCAGGTACCCCTCTTCACCAATTACCAAAGTGGAAACCAAAACACAGTCGTATGCAAGGGCATTCGCGATCGGTTCCTTCATGAACGACCAGGATGCCAATGAAAGCTTCTACTGTTTCGCCCCCATCAGTGGCAACCGGACAATGGGACTGTTTGATCTTACAAGAAGCAAACCATCCTCGAGTTTACTTACTTTGGGAATATTAAAGGACCCCACAGGTATTCTTTTGCTTACTTCCACGTCATTGTTGTATCCACAGCAAGATCCCTTTCCCTGATTTGTCGTCCTTGAACGTAACCAGGTACTAAGCCCTCGTCTTCTGTTATCGCCTCTTCAATGGAATCCGGATGGGTCATTGGAGGAGCTTCTCTTGCTTCCATCAATCCCTTTTGGTGTCTAATTGCTTATCAGAATTATGGGGGTAATTTACTCTAGAAATCGACTTCGAAATCATGTAACTGTCTTCAGCTCAAGCTGTTTTTGACCTTCGCCGTCCAGAGACCCCCAATCTCTCCCCCTCTGTGGATTCCCCAATCAACGCAAGTAAAAGATAATTCAATGACGGTCGACTCTCCACTTCACATTTTCTAATCAGGAAGGAATTTCTCTTGGTGTTACTAGGAATGTATCCTGGTTTGGGACACTTGATGGACATGTAATAACATCCAAGATCAATTCAAAAGGCCATGTATGTAGTAGGATTCAACTGTTCGACAAAATATTCGTTGCAGATACAGCCGACGCACCGCATCGACTTGTTTCCGAGTCTGAACAGGAACGCGACGAACGGTTCCAATCCGCCGAGCAGCTATCAGGACGACGAATTAGAACTCAAGGAGCAGACGGCATGTTTTCTCGAGAGTCGCATGAAATATGGAATCGGTACATTTTGGCTCCACGATTATTTATTAATTGATGCTTTCTGTCATCATTCATTAACCAACATTCATCTACTTCCCTCTCAGGAAATATTCAATTTCGGGGGTGACTCTCGAATGGCTGCGGTTGGCTGTTGGGATTCAACTGTGCGTTTATTTGACGTTTTGTCCAAGCAGCCTCTTGAAACATTAAGGTGGGAAAATTGCTTGTTGAATAGTCGAAGGCTTCAAGATGGGTTTCTATAGGTACCATAGTGACTCCATCAATGCGATCGACTTTGACGGCCAAACGGGAGCATTCGCGGTCGGCAGTAAGGTATGGATAATAAATGGCACGAGACACAAGTCCCAAGACGTTGATCTTGCAGGATTCCCGCATCTCTTGCTGGAATTCCTACTGCTCGAGCTATTGGTTGTCCATCGACGAAAAAAAAGCGAACAGAGCGTCGACACAGAAGAAAATGGCCGCAAGCCGAGCGCGCCCTCCTCGCTTGCGAATGACCTTTGAGTTTGACAACGCGCCGCCTGGAAGTTCTAATAGTCGAGTAGCACATTGGCGCTCGTACCTCAAGGGTTGGAGATAGAACGGTAACGACTCATTTGCTACGGGCCCTTAATTACTATGACGGCTGTCCCAATTTATTGTCCGTATAGGGATCCCTGGATGAACTACTATCAACGCGCTTGTTGAACGCCAAACCCAACAAAACCGGCCACTTGGGCGAGGGTTTTGCTCGCTGTCCCAAAAGGGGGGATCGGCTGGTATAGAATAAAAGATACCTGACAACAACAGAGGATACGCGGAGCACCTGTGGTGTTCATTCTCACCCGCACTTCGCTCCTGAATTTTTCTCTGATGAGCCGAAAAACAAGCTCAGCATGTTGGGAGGTACTGGCTGAAAAAAGCGAAACTGTAGAGAGGGACGATTTGGACAGAACTTACTTTGACCGAATGGTCGTCATAAAGCCACCAAGTCTGAAATATGGGTTCATGAAACTGAAATAGATCATCATACCGCACCTGATCACTTTTAACACAAGCGACGTAATGACCATGACTCATACTCCTACAGTAAAGATTCAATGTAATGGGGTCACACATATCCCACACGACCATGATGAACAGGGGTATCCCAAACACGACTAAAACCTCATCACACGACTAACAATAGATCTACGCACGATTCACTCACGTGCCAATGTGCACGACGACACCATAGAGGTCGAAGGCAGGGCCGCACGACTTTTCTGTTTTCCGAGATCCTCGTATCTTTTTCGTCACTGAAGGGGACACTGTTTCATGAGTTGGATCATCAGGATCACTAGGAGAGCTTTGCTGAGACAGTCTCCGTTCATATGACTTCTTGGACGACTCTTGACTGGCCGATTGAATGTAGGGATGATTTCCTGAAAGAGCTTCCGACGGAAAATGAAGAGTCAGGGGAAATTCAACTCGAGATGCCACACGCGAGTAACACTTCAGCCCTTCGTCGTATTTGAATCGTTTGAGGTGGATAGCCAGGATAGGAGGAAGCTTCTCAAAAAGAAGCCTGTGAGAGAAGTTTTGAAAAAAATAAGAAAGAGAAACAAATCACCTCCGCTCAGCTTCTTGAAGACAACAACATAAATCGCAAAAGTATTTATCCTGAAGGCAAGAAGTCAGTTGTGGTTCTCGTTACCCCTCTTACTTTTCCCTTCAGAAGTTCTGTTCGAGCGAACCGCATAATGCAAGCCTGAAACAACAATCCAATTGAATGAGATGCAAGAAGTCCAGAATGAGCTACAGTTGGTTAGCCTACAGATAGCTTCGAGGTATCAGGCTCGACGTCCAGAGGAACATCCAAGAATGGCTCCCTTCTTCGGGTGACATTTTCACAACACAAGCACCGCGTTTCATACACAAGAAAACCCTATGCAGACAACATGGAGTGAACCAACCAGAAGCCATCCTACTTGGAAGAGCTCATGAAGCCAGCTGGTGTGTTCCGTCGCGGAAGGCTCGCTCGATGGAAGTTCTTGCCTTGGGGGTGAATTCGTCTGGGTCCCCGAAGTTGAAGTAGAAGTTGGCGTGCTCAGCGAATCTGCGAACATCACTATTGAAACTTCATTGGGACATTGACGGACCGGAGTGGGCATCAGAACTCCTCCTCGAACCAAAACGGGTAGAAGTGGCAGATGGGCAAGCAAGAGGATCGCGCTTAAATTGTTCTTTGCGTTTTAGAAGTTCTTCTCCAATTGAATTCATCAAGTACGAATAGAATTCATGGGCATCATGATGCTCAGGAGAGCGAAAAATCGCTAGCGAAACAAAGAAATTAGCAAGATGCAGAAGAAGGAGAGCAAGGCGGTAGAGGAGATACAATCAACAGCCTCACCATTTTGCTCTTTCAAGCGTTGAACAAACTTGGTGGGGTAGACGTGTGCTGCAAGAAAATAGCTATTCATAACAATTTCGGATTTTGGATTCACTCACTCGTTCTTCTACTTCTTTTTGCATCATTGATTTGTATAAAGAGTCGTGTTAATGAATTGAGTAAACCATCCTGTCAATAAAATATGATAAAATATGACTCCTCTATTACTCACCCCATCAGCATCCCGGAGCTCCCCCTCGCAACATTCCCTGAATATGGGGCTCTCATACAAAACTTGTAACACGCTGTTGGGTGTAGCAAGTGTTTCCAACATTCCACAGGCCAATCTTTTTCGATGAGGGTACATTTGAGGCGGAAGGGGATGTCAACGACTTCACTCTTGCCTTCGGTCGCATCGGGGTGCTGTTGGGATCGTCCTCTTTTCCTTCCATCGTGGATGGAGAATTGAGACACACTGCGGACGGGGATTTGGGACACACTGCGGATGGACCTTGAGAAGGATCATCAGAAGGCTGTGCTGATGTGGTCTCGTAGGAAGGATCCTTATACCGGGAGGGCGAGCTGGCGGTCTGTCCCACTTGACGGCGTCTGTAACCAATAGGACTAATTGCTGCGATGGAGGACCCACTAGACGGTCGTGAAGTGTCACTTCCTAAAAGCAACCAAAGACTTCCACATGATTACGTACAACGAAACGAACCCATTCGGATATGGAGGCAACGCGCAGATGCAGAAGCGTTGATGGCTGACGGATTGGGCTAATGGATTTCAGTCCACGTTAAGAGACGCAACAGGCTCACTTCTGGAAGGTGGACTGATCCCTACAGTCCTGATCCGGACTAGATGACCTAATGACGATCCAGATCTAACGCCTGAATGAGAATTGTTCTATTTCACGTGATTTGAGTTTTGCGTAGGCGACAGCGTTACGCACGTTGTGAAACTCTTTGCCAAAAATATTCTAGTAACACATCAATTGAATATTGACAGACAATGAACTGCTGCATTTCGCGTCTTGCTTTCTTGAATATAGAAGCTGAATATGGAAGCTAAATTTTTAATGTTCAAGAAATCGTTGGAGCTAGTTTTCGACTGAGCTTGCACTACCCAATTCTTCAGATGGGTCACTTTGAGATGGGTATCTCGGTTTATTCAGGCCAACTCATGCATGATGCTCAATCAAACTGATTGTATCACATCAACGAGCAATTCGTAGATCTCACTGATCCGGACCGCAATCCCGATTTGTGTTTGCCGAAATTCGATTTGAGGCGTCTGTTGCATTGCTCCCGGTTTTGGTCAACTTTGTATTTACATAAATAGCTGCCTGATTCCTCAGATGATTTTGTAATTTCAAGAAATTCATATGGATTCGCTGGATCAGGCCGAGTTCACCATCTAACCAGATCATGTTTGGAAGTGCACACGAGGGACTCAAAACAGTAGAATGATGCTTTTCGGGATGATACAAGCGGGCATCATTTGTCTACTTGGTGGTGCGAATAGGAACCTCTTCGTATTTCTTGGTCCCGCTCTTGTTTGACGACGTTAGATTTTATCATTATGGATGGGTACGCCGGGACGTTCGAATGAGAATGTTCGTTGTAGGTCGAGAAATGAAAGAAGGGAGTCCTGATAACATGGCCTGCTGAGCAATTTTGAAATTCATCATAATATTCAGTCCAGGCGGATGATCATGTTCCAAATCCCAGTTTTATCATTCACATGTATATCATGAGTACCAATGCCGTTCGGTTGCTCCAGTGTGATACTTCGGAGCAACAGACCGCTTCAAACATGGCCACCAAGCATATCGAGAAATATGGCGTGTCGTGCGATTGATGCCAGAATGGCAGCCGAGAGTAGTCACATGGAACCAGTAGATTGAAAGATTCACGAAGTGGAGGGGGAATAAAACGCTTATGGGTACGGACATGGTAGCGAAGTCCATCAGAGCCTTTGTACGTCCATTTTAGTTCAGCTTCTGATAGCTCATCAGTGGCGCTTTAATATTTTCCACGGTTGGAAGGGTGACAATCGGCTCAATCGAGGGAGGTACATGAATTGTTGGAATATCAACATCGTTAGCAATAAATGTTGGGACTGCAATTTCATTGATGTCGTCAAAAGGATCATCATCGTAAGTAGATCTTGACAACCAATCAGCAATAACATTGTGCTGACCTTGATATGACGAATTTCTATGTCGAATTGTTGTAGATAAAGAGACCATCGGAGGACTTTTCCGCTGGTTGCCTTTCGCATCCATTGAAGTGAAGAATGGTCGGTGACGACAATGAAATGACCAGTCTCGAATCTGTGGACTGACCAACGTATTGCGTACGCTTCTCGTTCGTACGGAGGCCAGTTTCGTTCGGCTGGAGCAAGTGTTTTTGACGCAAACTCGATGGGAACAAGCTCTTCTTCTTGCCATTGATGTAGGACAGCTCCTAAGCCGTACGAGGAAGCATCACACACAATGACGAATGATCCGCATTAAGGAGGGTGTGCTGGCTAATCAGCTGCTTTAGACAATTGAACGGTTCGACACATTCTTTGGTGATTTTATAAAGAAGAACTCCTTTCCGTATTAATCGACTCAAAGGGCCCAGAACGTCGGCACAGTTGGGAATAAATCTTCTTAAGAATCCTACTGCTCCCAGAAAAACTCCTCAATTCTTTCTTGTTTTCTGGGGATTTTTGCATCTTGAATTCCTTGTACTTTCTTAGGATTTGGTTTAGTTCCTTCAAAACTGACGATGAAGCCCAAGGCTTGAACTGAAGGCACGAATAGCTCCATCTTTGAAATCTTTAGATAGAGTCTCGGTGGCTCGGAGATTTTTCAATAGTTCAACGAAAGTATTGGCATAAAGAATGATATCGTCAACATAACAGATCAAATTATCGAGCACCTTAACAACATCGTCCATCATCCTTTGAAATTCGGGAGGACTGTTGCGGATTCCAAACGGAGTGACTGTGAATTGACGAAGGCCTTTTGGAGTGAGAATTGCAGTTACGCGACTTTGGATGAAGTGGGAAGGCTCCAGAAACCCCAATTAACATCTAGGGCACAGTAATAACGGTGATGTGCAGTTTGAACCAAATCCCACAGACGAGGGAGTGGATAAACGTCTGGCTTCATTTTCTTGTTTACATGCCGATAGTCTAAGCATAAACGCCATCCTCCATCCTTTTTAGGAGCAAAAACAGGGACCGAACACCAAGAGCTTTTTGACTTCTCAAGTATGCCAGCATTTTCCATAGATTCAGTTTGCTTTACGTATTCCTGCTCAAGCTCTGGTGTTAGGTAACGCATTTTCTGTTTTGTTGGGGGACCGCTAGTCTGGAACTCGGCAGTGTAAGGAGCATCTCCGGGTTTTGCACGGAGCCAAATGCGTTTGAAGTCGTTGAAGAGTTCCCAAATCTCTTGTTGCTGGGATGGATTTAGGTGAGCTTGAATATTAGACTTTTTCCTTCTTGTAGTAGTTCCTCATCCGTAGCTCCCAGTTTCTTTTGCGTTATGGTATCGAGCTCTGGCGGTTCTTTGTTTGTGCACTGTTGTTCTTCTAGGCTGGCTGCGACGACTGCAGATGACTGACATCGATAAGGGATTTGTTGTATCGACGAGGAGATTGAGCTTGCAAATGCGTTTGTTGTTTTTTCCCTCAATTATTTGCCGCATTTCCAACAACGATTGTACTGAACATGCCTAGGGGTATTGGAGTATTGGTGTTCTGTATCTTGTATTCATAAACAACAGTTGTGGCGATATGAGACAGTGTTGTGGGATTCATTGGGGCAAACCACTCTTAGCAACCTCTACGTTCACACATCTGCCAAGTGTTTATGGATCTGAAGCATGCATGTCCTGATCTTAGCTTCTGTCTTTTTGGTCTCCTCTTTGCTCAACCTACAGGTTCAATCGTGACTCAAATGATTTTGATAACTCTGGCGTTGACGGGCACCCCCTTTTGGGTGTGTATTTTTCGATTTTGTGTATTTTGAAGCCATGCATTTATTTTGCACTGCAAGTTCTTGCTTTTTTGCACCTTTTGGAACAATAAATTGACAGTAGGAAACCGTTCTCGCGCCTGCTAAAAGTGTCTAGTCGCGTAGGTCGACTCCGCTGTGCGACTTGTGTGTTAGCCTGCTCTACTGTGTTTTGTCGTCTGTTGATCTGTTTCCTCACCCAAGTTTTCTGTTCCATGGGTCGTCCCAAAATCTGTCTGAATGTTTTTTCCTCACCTGTTAACAAACCCCTCGTGAACCTTAAATGGACAGTGACACCGCCGTTCCCCAACTCGAACCAAGGCAGCGAAGCCTGCCTTTAACGGACCACCTTTGTCAGTGTCGGCTTTTTCTTAGCACGTCTTGTAATAATTGTAACGCCAGTAGTTCGTACCAGCCTTTTCGGCTTGGTTTCCAGAATTGACGCTACAAGCGAAAAACTATGTGCAATATGTGGAGAACCCTTCTTGAATCAATTCCTGTTTTCGAACCCTTAGAAGTCAACTACCACTACCTTGTCCTGAGCTATTGTTTTGGTCTTAGCCCCACTGTTTTGGGCTTAGCCCCACTGTTTTGGGCTCTCTTCAAACTACGAACCTCTCCATACTGCGGTGGTGGGCATTCAGTATACTGAAGCACTGAGTGGCGACGCAACAAGGCAATTCCAGGAGTTAGCGAATCGACTGTTTCACATCTCAGCATTAGAGAAAGCGAATGAGAGTCGGAAAAGACTCTGAGCTGTTCAACGGGATTGCTTGTTGGAACGTCAGAAAGCCGTTCGGAACCGTTGTCGTTTCTGATAATAGACCATGTTGGTGTGCACGACCCAGTTCCCACAACCCTGTTTGATGTTTGTACGGCAAGATGATTTTGTTGAAAAAGCCCCAAAGAGTTTTGAAGAAATTTTGTAAAAGCAAAATCGTCAACCTGTTCAACTCGCACGCTCAGAGTCTCTTCAGCAGTGAGTCTTTACTGCTTTTCCGAAACTCTTGAGCCGTCTTGGTAGCTTGGATATATTGGTCTTCGGTTTCTTGAAGGGATTTGACGCCTCGTTCGAATCATCACCCCTCAGGACACGGGTTCACGATACTCTCCACATCCTCAGAAGTCAATTCATAATTAGGATTCCATTGGTTTTGTTGCAATCTCTCATTCTCGTTTGAATCATCAACAGACATCAACTGAGTTTTCGAAAACTTATCAAGGGAGACACCCCTCAGGACACGGATTCACGATACTCTCCACATCCTCAGAATTCAATTCAT